>NC_059268.1:593848-596348 GCF_017591435.1 Portunus trituberculatus
CCAATGAGATGAGCCGGATTCTGTATTGTCATACTCGTGTGTGAGTGTGCTGTCAGCTCATTGGTCACAGAGCAGGAGGGGGCTGGCAATAAGTTTACCGTAAACTTTCATGTAAAGCGCCCTCATCAATTATTTCCATTGACATTTTACGGACTATTTCTGATTCTCACGTAAAGTGACAAAGTGCGTCCCTTTTCAGCTCAATACGGAACGCGTACTTTTGTTTCTAAATACGGGACGATTCCGTTCTTCAAGGGACGGTTGGCAACCCTAGTTGGGTAGGAGGGAAACTCAACCCATACGAGTACTATACGAGTCACGAGCCCCAGTTCACACATCATCCTTCAATCAGTTTTGAGCAGCACAACCGAGTGAAACATTGTGTTAATTAAGCTCACCGCTTAAAATTAGTTTGCCACAGATTTTGATGACAGAAGCATGTTGAAATATTTGAAAAGAAAGCTGTCCGTGTGGAGGACGACAGTGACGAAGAATCACCCAAGTACTAGTAAAGGAAAAGTGAGTCATGTTAAAAAAAAGTCGCCTTTACAATGACAGTTATCTGCCAATTGGCTTTATATGGACTGGAGAAGAAAACTGTCCAATTCCTTTGTGCATTACTTGTGGGAAAAAGCTCGCTAACAGAGCTGTGGCCCCAGCCAAGTTAAAGAGACACCTTCACTACAATCACAGCCACTTTTCAAATAAAACTGAGGATTATTTTCGAAGGCTCTTGTATTCACAACATAATCAAAGAAAAGTTTTTGAAAAGAAGGTAGCCATCTTTGATAAGGCATAAGAAGCAAGTTATTTACTGTCTGAGCTAGTTGCCTAGAAAATGTAAAGTCACACTATTACAGAATGCCTAAAAACGCATACTTGTAAAATAATTGTGAGAACAATGCTAGGTGAAGAAGCTGAAAGTGAAATAAGCAAGGTTCCTGTTTCTGATAATACAATCAGTAGGCGCGTGGATGACCTATTCAACAATGTTTCTGGTATTTTGTCTGAAATACTGCAAAATACTGCTCTCCATGTAGATGAGACAACTGATATAACTGGTAAAGCTCAGTTGGTGGCATTTGTGCGATTTGAAAATGAAAGTGAAATAATGGAAAATTACTTTTTTGGTGTAAAGGACTGCCAGATACTACCAAAGGCCATCACATTTTCAACATCTTGTCTTCTTATCTGGAATCTTGCGGTTTGTCATGAAACCGATGCGTTGGGATCTGCACTGATGGTGCTCCCTCATTGGTTGGCTCAGTACAAGGCTTTGTATCACGCGTGAAAGAAAAAAATCCTGGTCATAACAACTCATTGCTTTCTCCACCGACAAGTTCTGGTTTCAAAAACTATTAGGGATGATTTAAAACAAGTTCTTGATACAACTGTGAACAGAGAGAGAGAGAGAGAGAGAGAGAGAGAGAGAGAGAGAGAGAGAGAGAGAGAGAGAGAGAGTAAATTGGCTTTCACTTTTATAAGAAAACTTTAATTTTCTCATAAGTGTTGTTTGTGTCATTCACTTGATTGTCTGTCTGTCTGTATGTCTGTCAATTAGTGATTCTACCAGTTAGTTAACCAGTCAACCAGTCAGTTTTCGTCAGCCAGACAGTCAGTCAATCAATCAGTCAGGTATTCAGTTATTAAGTCGTATTATCAGTTTTATTAATAGTAGTAATAGCAATAGTACATAAGAACATATAAGAAGAGAGGAAAGCTGCAAGAGGCCGCCAGGCCTATACGAGGCAGTCCCCGTGTGTTTAAGCTACCTAATTCCATTTATCTTCCCGTCCATGAACTTATCTACCCTTCTTTTAAAGCTCCCTATTGACTCAGCCTTCATTATATGACCACTCAGACCGTTCCACTCATCTACCACTCTGTTTGGAAACCATTTTTTTCCCATTTCTTTCCTAAACCCGAATTTTTCAAGTTTAAACCCATTATTTCTTGTTCTGTCCCCGCTACTGTTCCTAAAAACTACATTCATGTCCCTTTATTTTTTATTTCATTTTTGTATTTTGATTATTTTTAAGGGGTGTGAAGAAAAGAGAAAAAGCTACCTAAGAAAAAGTGAGTGGGAAGAGAAGGGGTGAAAGAAGGTAGGGGAAAGATAGATTTTGAATCAAGTTTTTTTTTTTCATAAAACACATTAAAAACATATAAATAAAACGTTTTAAAGAATGTGTATATATTTGTTTTGCTTGCATTTCTGTATTTTTGTGCAAAAATGGTTGAAAACTACAAAAATAACGTTTTTATTACTTTTATTTCGTTTTTGTATATTGGCTTGTTTTCATCAAATCCATCATTTTGAACGATAGCAATGTAAAATGACTTGAACACAAAATTTTCAATCGAGTTTTTGTCTCATTTCACCAAACAACTTTAAAACATGTAAATAAGACGTTCTAACAAAAGTAAATGTACTTGCTTTAACACCTTTTTCTGAGTTTTGGTGCCTAGAATGCTTTAAACTATCAAAATAACCTTTTTT
>NC_059268.1:601556-619613 GCF_017591435.1 Portunus trituberculatus
ATTAATCTTTCCTTCCTTTCCCTTGTGGTTGTTTTTTCAAGTGGAAAATCTCCTTATAAACCTCCTCCAATGGGAAACGGTACCACGACACCGATGTTCACACACACACCACACACACACAACCAAACACCAACCAACACACCACCCCACAACAACCAAATTTTCACCACTGGAAGAAACAATGATTAAAAATTAGGGTTTTATAATTTACAAAAAGATAATTTGATAAGGTGGACAAACAAGTGAAGATCTGGGAGGAAATGTTTGGAACTTTTTATCCAAGGTCAAATTCAATTAAAACAACATGTGGAATTCCGAAAGGGAAACAAAATTTGATCAATAAAGGTAATTGAAAGGGGTACCAAACAACTAATTTGTTACCTTCCTTTAATGATAGGAACAAGTAAGGTGGTTCTGGAAATTTAATAATGGGAGGAAATTAAGGGTTATTTGTTTCCAAGATTACTTTTAAGTAAAAATTTTCGTGCCGACCATAAAGGAGGTGATTATCCTTGGCATGGGGTTTTCTACTTTCAAAAAGCTAAAAGGTTGGTTTAACTTCTCGGCTGTTAATGTAGGAGGCCAAACGGTGTGGGATAAAGCTAAATCATGAAATAAGGTAACATAAATTATTAAATTAAAAATCCATAAAGAAAAGCAAAGTAATAAGAATTTGGGAAGAAAATTTATTAAAATTTAATATCCAACTTCAAGATAAGGTGCTGAATTTGAAATTTGCTAAATTCAACTTTGGATGATTTGGGAAACCTTAAAAATCGGAATTAAAAAAAAAACTTTAAAAGGACGGTTTTGGTTGGCCTTGATTTGGAAACTTAGGTGGAGGAGGGCCCCGGTTTCAAAATTTAAAAGCCAAGGGAAAAATTTTCACCTTGGCCCAAAGGGAAGGCCAAATTAACCTGTTTCCCAAAAAAAGGTGACCAAACCTTTCTAATAAGAAAAGGTTTGATTTCCTGTTCTAAAAAGGTTTTGAATTATTTAAAGGAAGTAAAAACAAAGAAACCTTCTTTGATTCCAAAATTTTGGGGGAGAACTGGGAAATCTCTTCTTTCCAATGAAAGGATTTAAGGACGGTAAAAAATTTCCTGTGGCCTAAATATCAAAAGCCTTTGGAAATAGAGCCTTAAAAAAAAATTTCCAAAACAAGGAATTTAACCCTTACCTTCAATTAGTTTCCTTGAATTTTAGTGAAAAGAACCACTTTTTAAACTATGTGGTGAAGGGTTTGTTATCACCACTTTTTTAAAAAAGATTTTAAACCTGTAATGATCCATTTAGGAAGGCCATTGATTTTCAAAAACAACAGAGGGTTCAAAATTTGACTTTCAACGAGTCTTGGAAACCTGAATTTTAATTGTTTCTGTTAAAAAAATTTTTGTTCAAATTTCCTAAAAACCAAAATTTAACAAAATGAATAACCCCAACCAAATTTTCAATTCCACCAACTTCTTTTCCTCTACATTAAACAAATTCTATTCCTTTACACACACACACACACACACACACACACACACACACACACACACACACACACACACACACAAACCAATGCACACGCAAAGTACGTACATTTCCCTGATAACCTAAGCAATAAAAGCACAAACTAGTTCCATGTATACACACACACACACACACACACACACACACACACACACACACACACACACACACACACACACACTGACAAACACCTGGAGAATTTTTCCATAAGGTAGTCTTTCAATTATAGCTCGCTGGAACGCACATACTTTCACAACCTCTGACCTGAAGAGAAAACAAGTAAATACCAACGAGTCTATGCTTCACTGCGCACGCCAGAACAGGAGCACCGGTGACGAGGAGGTGAACTGCAGCAGTTAATGGCGATATACAATGGAGAAAAGGAAGGGAATAAGTAAAGGAGGAATATAAAGATACGAAAATAAAGATGTATAGTGAAAAATACCACCGTTGATGATAAAGTAATAAGGAAAACAAACAGAGAATGGCAATATACAATGGAGAGAAGGAAGGGGAATGAATAATGGAGGAGTAAAAAAATATGAAAGTAAAGATGTATAGTACAAAATACCACCGTTGATAATAAACACACAGAGAATAACGATATACAATGGAAGAAAGGAAGGGAATACGTAAAGGAGGAATAAAAGGAAATGTAAAGTAAATAAGTATAGAGTAAAACAACCAATGATATTGAAGTAAAAGGAAAACAAGGACAAAGAGGCGAACCATGAGCACACATCAGAGAATGACCATATACAAGGGAGAGGAGGAAGGGAATACATAAAGGGGAAACAAAAAGATGCAAAGGTAAATATGTATAGCGAAAAATACCATCGTTGACAATAAAGTAATAAGAAAAACAAGTACTAATGGCGATATACAAGGGAGAGAAGGAAGGGAGTAAATAAAGGAGGAATAAAAGGAGTGTATGTCAAGATGAATACAGTAAAACACCACCACTGATACTAAAATGATAAGAGAAAACACACAGCAGAGAATGGTGATGCACATAGGAGAAAAGGAGGGGAATGCATAAAGGAATAGTAAGAAAATATGACAAAGATGTATATAATAAAATATCACCAATGATATCAAATAAGAGAACAAGAGTAAGTAAAGAGAATGGCGATGTGGAAGGGGGAGAGAAAGGAATATATAAAGGAAAAACAAAAGATATGAGAGTAAAGATGTAGAGTAAAACACCACCACTGAGTCAAGTTATCAGAAAAATAAGGATAAGAAGGCGAACCACACAGTAGAGAATGGCGATAAAGGAGACGGAAGGAATTACAGAAGGAGGAATAGAAATGAGTGTATGTCAAGATGAATAGAACAAAATCACCACTGAAAATGTAGCAATAAAAACATAGACAAGGAAACAAACCAGAGTAGAAAATGGCGATAGAAAAGAAGAAAGGAAATACGTACATAAATGAGGAACAAAGGGAAGTGTATGTCAAAATGAATAGAATAAAACACAACCATTGATGAGATAATAATAAGATAAAAAAACAAATGAATAAATAAGAAATCCAGAGAACTCATATGAAATAACAAATACGGAAGAGAAGGAAAAGAACACAAAGGAAGCAAAATGAAGTGTTACGATGGACAAGATGCACAAACACCACTAATAATGATCAAATGAACTATTATTATACAAGTAAAAAAAAAAACATTTAAGGAAAAGGGAAAATAGGAAAAAAAATGTTTATGGAGAAAGAACATTAGGGATAAAAAAAAGCAGAATCACTAAAAGTAAATAAAAAAGAAATGAGGTAGAAAAGAAAATGAATGGTGAGGGAATAAAAAGCGAATTGCCGAAAATATAAAGAAAAGACGAGCGTGGGAAAAGGTGAGTGTGGGATCCGGCAGACGTCCATGCGTAGGTTCGAATCCCACCACATGCCTCCTTGAATCGTTAACCTTCCCAGAACACACACACACACACACACACACACACACACACACACACACACACATTCTACCCTTCCCTCCTGTTTATTTACTACATGGCATACCCACAATTCTCTTCTTTTCTGTGATAGTATGTCTGCTTGTCTTTCTCCATATTTGTTTTACTTCTTTTTTTATTTTTATCTATATTATTTTGCCTTTCTGTCAACATTTATTATATATTTCTCGTCGTCTGTTTGTCTGTCTCTCTCTTTCCGTCTTTCTCTCTCTTTTTCTCCCTCACATCTACCATCTTAACAATTGCTAATTCCTCCATTAAGAATTTCTCTTCCTGTCCTTCTCCATGTCCTTCCCTCCTCCCTTCCTTTCCCTTTCCTTCCCTTTCTTCGCGCTCCCTCACTCACCTTCCCTCCTTGTGAATCGCTCAGTTGTTAAACAGGCTTCGAATACAACTATTTCTTTTCATTCTCAGTTTGTCCTGCCGAGAAGATATCGTGAGTAATGAAGCATAATGTGTAGCACTTGAGGGATTGCCATCAAGGTGTCTGGAAGTGTCCATTGTGTTGTTAGGTCGGTTTTTTGTCATCTTTTACAGGGAAGATTTACAAAGGTGCTCTACTAATGCAAAATTTGGCAGTATCTTCTTCTTCATCATCTTTTCCTTTTTCTTCTGTTTCTTCTTCTTTTCCTTCTTCTTTCTTAATTCTTCTTCTTCTTCTTCTTCTTCTTCTTCTTCTTCTTCTTCTTCTTCTTCTTCTTCTTCTTCTTCTTCTTCTTCTTCTTCTTCTTCTTCTTCTTCTTCTTCTTCTTCTTCTTCTTCTTCTTCTTCTTCTTCTTCTTCTTCTTCTTCTTCTTCTTCTTCTTCTTCTTCTTCTTCTTCTTCTTCTTCTTCTTCTTCTTCTTCTTCTTCTTCTTCTTCTTCTTCTTCTTCTTCTTCTTCTTCTTCTTCTTCTTCTTCTTCTTCTTCTTCTTCTCTTCTCTTCTTCTCTTCTCTCTCTTCTCTCTCTCTCTCTCTCTCTCTCTCTCTCTCTCTCTCTCATTTGTGGAGTAAATCCTACACCATGTCGAAATTCTCCTCTATAAAACCATTGTGCTCCTTTACAACCTGACAAGTGGTTCCTGTACTGCTATTCTTTGGTTATTCAGGTTTTCAGATTGGATGAACTCGGTGGCATTGCATTGAAATGGAGCGTTGTTTACTTGAGTCTTGTTGATTGTTTGGCATTGTAATAAGCAAACATCGAATGCTGCTAGGAATGTGACGTCACGGCCAGATGTTATGTCATTTTGTGGAATCTCTGTTTTAATATATGTCTGAATATAAGTGTGAATATGAGTGTTGGAAACGTAAAACTCTATTTCTGCTTTTTTATTCTGAGGACTAACATTTGTATGTTGTCAAAATAGTTCACTAGATTTGCTTTTTTTTTTCTTTTACTTATTTTTGCACTTCTTATAACAGATGATAGCTTTCTCAATGGTGCTTAAGTGTGAGTACCGGTCTGCTGTCTCTCACCAAGCAACTCTCAGTCAATAGCACATCCCCTCACCATCACCACGATGCTCACAACAAAAGGCCCATATTTAGATACGCCTTGCTCTCTCACCACAGCTATTCTCCAAGACCACAAGGATGATTAGTCTAGTTATGATGAGTGTTTCTCCTGTTAACAACGCAGAAATCGTTTTAATTTGTCAAAAGAAAAGTGAAACACCATTAACAACCGTGTCACTTCAACTACAGCCTTTTGAAGGTAGTGGGGATTTGGAAACAAATGTTTCAAAATATCTCCTGGCTGATCCAACCTCCGCGCCACGTTGTGTCTCTTAGAGTACCTGCAGCCACGCTAAAACAGTTCCAGGAGGTGAAAGACGTGTATTTTTTCCCCACAGTAAGGAAACTAGCCAAGGAAAAAATTTATAATATTGGTAATGAATGAATAAATAGATGAATAGAAACGGAAATAAAACTCAGTAATATCGCTATTCCTAGCCTATCCCTGCCATGTGTGTGTGTGTGTGTGTGTGTGTGTGTGTGTGTGTGTGTGTGTGTGTGTGTGTGTGTGTGTGTGTGTGTGTGTGTGTGTGTGTGTGTGTGTGTGTGTGTGTGTGTGTGTGTGTGTGTGTGTGTGTGTGTGTGTGTGTGTGTGTGTGTGTGTGTGTGTGTGTGTGTGTGTGTGTGTGTGTGTGTGTGTGTGTGTGTGTGTGTGTGTGTGTGTGTGTGTGTGTGTGTGTGTGTGTGTGTGTGTGTGTGTGTGTGTGTGTGTGTGTGTGTGTGTGTGTGTGTGTGTGTGTGTGTGTGTGTGTGTGTGTGTGTGTGTGTGTGTGTGTGTGTGTGTGTGTGTGTGTGTGTGTGTGTGTGTGTGTGTGTGTGTTATGCTCTTGGTTTATAACACCAGTACTCAATTGTGCCTGAGTTCTTCTATCTGGGAGCTGAGTTGGTCATGCCCTGCTGTAGCCACACTCGCCCGTAACAGTCCACTCGCCATACAATATAAAGGAAGAAAATTTAAAATAGTAAAGAAAACTTGAGAAACATTTGACCATTAGAACACTGGATGTGTGCGCACTGCACACCCTTTGTCTCCTCCACTCTTCCTTCCCTCGCCGCCACCTCTTTTCTTGCATTCCCTGACACACTCGCCAAGTGAATGAGAAATCGGATTAAAAATTCCCAAAAGAGTTAAAAAGTGTAAGTTTAAGAAAAAGTTTTCCTGCATGACACAGAGGAGCTCGTCAGTCAGGCGACGCGTGTCACCTTAACACGGGCCGACCTGGAGCCTGGCGCCGGGGGGCAGAGCCGGAGCCTTGGCGGGCACGTCGTGCAAACAGAGCAACCAACTACAGACCGGGAAGAGCAAGGTGGAAGTACTTCCCATGCTCTGCTCCCACGAATGAAGCAGTGCGACACTGGTGCAGGGTCCTCGCAGGTGGAGATCTCAAAAGAGTAAAGGGAACAATCCCTTTCCAAGGGAGACAGATGGGGCAAGTGGGGCCCCTCCAGTGGAGAGAGAGGACTCAAACTCCTCTGGTGGGGCAGGTGGAGCCCCTCCAGTGGACAAGTAGGACTCAAACTCCTCTGGTGGGGAAATGAAGCCCCTCCAGTTAGAGAGAGACGTCCCAAACTCCTCTGGTGTGGAAGGTAGAGCCCCTCCAGTGGAGAGAGACGCGTCAGACTCCTCTGGTGGGGCAGGTGGAGCTCCTCCAGTGGAGAGAGAGTACTCAAACTCCTCTGGTGGGGCAGGTGGAGCCCTTCCAGTGGAGAGAGCCGTCCAAAATTCCTCTGGTGGGGCAGATAGGGGCCCTCCAATGGTAAGAGACGTCCCAAACTCCTCTGGTAGGGCAGGTGAAGCCCCTTAACTGGAGACAGGCGTCCCAAGCTCCTAAGGTTGGGCAGGTGGGGCTCCTCCAGTGGGAGAGGCGTCAAACTCCTCTGGTGGGGCAGGTGGAGCCCTCCAGTGGAGAGAGGCATCCCAAACTCCTCTGGTGGGGCAGGTGGAGCCCTCCAGTGGAGAGAAGCGTCCCAAACTCCTCTGGTGGGGCAGGTGGAGCCCCTCCAGTGGAGAGAGGCGTCCCAAACTCCTCTGGTGGGGCAGGTGGAGCCCCTCCAGTGGAGAGAGCGTCCCAAACTCCTCTGGTGGGGCAGGTGGAGCCCTCCAGTGGAGAGGCGTCCCAAACTCCTCTGGTGACGGGCAGGTGGAGCCCTCCAGTGGAGAGAGGCGTCCCAAACTCCTCTGGTGGGGCAGGTGGAGCCCTCCAGTGGAGAGAGCGTCCCAAACTCCTCTGGTGGGGCAGGTGGAGCCCCTCCAGTGAGAGAGAGCGTCCCAAACTCCTCTGGTGGGGCAGGTGGAGCCCTCCAGTGGAGAGAGGCGTCCCAAACTCCTCTGGTGGGGGAAGGTTATGTCGAGTAGATAGTTGTAGAAATTGAGTTTTTGAGGCATTGAACAAAACCAGGTTTTCTCTGCCCCAATCAGAAACAAGTGAAAGATCAGAAGTTAGGCGTCCTATAGCATCTCGCCTTGAGTCATTTAATTGTTGTTGGGTTTGGTCTGTTGAACGCTGTTGAATAATGCAGGTGGTATCATCAGCATAGGAGTGGATAGGGCATTGAGTCAGATTTAGGAGATCATTGATGAATAATAGAAAGAGAGTGGGTGATAGGACAGAACCCTGTGGAACACCACTGTTGATAGTTTTAGGGAAGAACAGTGACCGTCTACTACAGCAGCAATAGAACGATCGGAAAGGAAACTGGAGATGAAGGTACAGAGAGAAGGATAGAATCCGTAGGAGGGTAGTTTAGAAATTAAAGATTTGTGCCAGACTCTATCGAAGGCTTTCGATATGTCAAGGCCGACAGCAAAGGTTTCACCGAAGTCCCTAAAAGAGGATGACCAAGATTCAGTTAGGAAAGTAAGAAGATCACCAGTAGATCTGCCTTTACGGAAACCATACTGGCAATCAGAGAGAAGGTTGTGAGCTGATAGATGCCTCATTATCTTCCTATTAAGGATAGACTCAAAGGCTTTAGAAAGGCAGGAAATCAAAGCTATAGGGCGGTAGTTAGAAGGATTGGAGTGGTCACCTTTTTAGGGACAGGTTGAATGTGAGCAAACTTCCAGCAAGAAGGATAAATAGAAGTAGAGAGACACAGATGAAAGAGTTTGACCAGGCTGTGAGCGAGTTCGAAGCACAGTTTTTGAGAACAACAGGAGGGACTCCATCCGGACCGTAAGCCTTCCGAGAATCAAGGCCAGAGAGGGCCAGGAAAACGTCTTTATAAAGAATTTTAATTTTAGGGATGAAGTAGTCAGAGGGTGGAGGAGTAGGAGGAATATGCCCAGAATCATCCAAAGTTGAGTTGGTAGCAAAGGTTTGAGCGAAGAGTTCAGCTTTAGAAAAGAAGAGACAGCTGTAGAGCCATCTGGATGAAGTAAAGGAGGGAAAGACGAAGAAGTAAAGTTGTTAGAGATATTATTGGCTAGATGCCAGAAATCTCGAGAGGAGTTAGAATTGGAAAGACTTTGACATTTTCTATTGATGAAAGAGTTTTAGTAAGTTGGAGAATAGATTTGGCATGATTACGGGCAGAAATATATAGGGCATGAGTTTCAGCAGTTGGATGGCTACGGAACCGTTTGTGAGCCGCCTCTATCATTGACAGCACGAGAACAAGCAGAGTTAAACCAAGGCTTTTTAGCTTTAGGGTTAGAGAAAGTATGAGGAATGTATAGCTCCATGCCAGAGATAATCACCTCTGTTATGCGCTCGGCACAAAGAGAAGGATCTCTGACATGAAAACAATAATCATCCCAAGGAAATCAGAATAGTACTGCCTTAGTTCCTCCCATTTAGCAGAGTTAAATGCCAGAAGCACCTCCGCTTAGGCGGGTCCTGAGGCTGCACTGGAGTGATAGAACTGGTAACGGAAATTAGATTGTGGTCGGAGGAGCCCAACGGAGAGGAAAGTTTAACAGAGTAAGCAGAAGGGTTGGAGGTTAGGAAAAGATCAAGAATGTTGGGCGTGTCTCCAAGGCGGTCAGGAATACGGGTAGGGAACTTCACTAGCTGCTCTAGGTCATGAAGGATAGCAAAGTTGAAGGTTTGTTCACCAGGTTGGTCAGTGAAAGAAGATGAAAGCCAAAGCTGGTGGTGAACATTGAAATCTAAAATGGAGATCTCAGCAAAGGAAAGTGAGATAAGATGTGCTCCACCTTGAAGTCAAATAGTCAAAGAATTTTACATAGTCAGAGGAGTTAGGTGAGAGGTATACAGCACAGATGAATTTAGTTAGAGTGACATTGAAGTCTTAGCCAGATGGTAGAAAATCTGAAGATTCAAGATTGTGGGCACGAGAGCAAGTGGTGTCGTTACGCACGTATGTGTGTGTGTGTTTCACTGTTTGATCTGCTGCAGTCTCTGACGAGACAGCCAGACGTTACCCTACGGAGCGAGCTAAGAGCTCATTATTTCCGATCTTCGGATAGGCCTGAGACCAGGCACACACCACACACCGGGACAACAAGGTCACAAATCCTCGATTTACATCCCGTACCTACTCACTGCTAGGGGAACAGGGGCTACACGTGAAAGGAGACACACCCAAATATCTCCACCCGGCCGGGGAATCGAACCCCGGTCCTCTGACTTGTGAAGCCAGCGCTCTAACCACTGAGCTACCGTGTGTGTGTGTGTGTGTGTGTGTGTGTCTGCTTATCTCTGTTTTCTGCTTTTTCCTCTCAATTTTGACACAGCAATACTAGATTATTACGATCAGTGCGAATCTAAACCTTTTCACTCACTGTTATCTCATTTTCTCCAGAATAAAATTCAGTATCAACGCAACAACGAACTGAAAAAAAAAAGAGGTTTATAATTTCCTTTATTTTCCACGCGACAAGAACCAAATTATCATTGTACACTAATCACGATCATTCTTAAATCATGAGAAGCAATGAAATAAAGAATAAAAAGAGATAACAGTATTTTCCTCTTTTCTTCTCTTTTTCCTTACATTGCACAAGTTATGAATTGTTTCCCGCACCCTCGCTCGGAAGAACCCATAGATTTTCACTGGCATTTTTTTAGGTTGTTGGTGTCAATCTTAGCATCTTCGGTTTTCACTGGCACGTTTTTAGGTTGTTGGTGTCATTCTTACTATCTCGGGTTTTCACTGGCATTATTTTTAAGGTTGTTGGGGTCAATCATACCATCTCGGGTTTTCCATTAAAGCAAATGGCGAGAGACGGGAAGGAAGAGAGAGAGAGAGAGAGAGAGAGAGAGAGAGAGAGAGAGAGAGAGAGAGAGAGAGAGAGAGAGAGAGAGAGAGAGAGAGAGAGAGCAAGTGAAAAGGAAAAGAGAAGCAACCAAGAGAAAACTCAACTTAATCTTTCCAAAACACGGTGTCACTTCTGCTTCAAAAATTGGCTGGTGGATCCTACTTTCCTGTGCTGTCCTGGGTGTGGGTGGCTCTAGGCTCTAAGGGAAGGCTCTGTATAGGCTCTCTGTGTTCACTACTCGCTTATTTATAGTAGTAGTTCATGAGTAATGAGTATTTAGTGACTTTTTGGCGGTCCTTTGCTTCTCAGGGGACCATTTTCTCTCCTGCTCTCTGCACGTCGATAGAGAAAGTTGCGCGTTTTTGCTGTGTTCTAGGGAAGGACTTACACGAGGAAAGGTGACGCTGATGAATTTACAGGTGATACAGTTAAAATTTACGGATAGTAGTAAGGAGTTCATAGCAGTTAAAATAGTAGTAGCAGCAGTAGTAGTAGCAGCAGCAGCAGCAGCAGTAGTAGTAGTAGTAGTAGCAGTAGTAGCAGCAGCAGCAGCAGCAGCAGTAGCAGCAGCAGCAGCAGCAGCAGCAGTAGCAGCAGCAGCAGCAGCAGCAGCAGCAGCAGCAGCAGCAGCAGCAGCAGCAGCAGCAGCAGCAGCAGTGCACAGCAGCAGCAGCAGCAGCAGCAGCAGCAGCAGCAGCAGCAGCAGCAGCAGCAGCAGCAGCAGCAGCAGCAGCAGCAGCAGCAGCAGCAGCAGCAGCAGCAGCAGCAGCAGCAGCAGCAGCAGCAGCAGCAGCAGCAGCAGCAGCAGCAGCAGCAGCAGCAGCAGTAGCAGCAGCAGCAGCAGCAGCAGCAGCAGCAGTAGCAGCAGTAGCAGAGGTCAGGTTAGCAGATACTTCTCTCTCTCTCTCTTCTCTTCTTCTTCTTCTTCTTCTTCTCTTCTTCTCTCTCTCTCTCTCTCTCTCTCTCTCTCTCTCTCTCTCTCTCTCTCTCTCTCTCTCTCTCTCTCTCTCTCTCTCTCTCTCTCTCTCTCTCTCTCTCTCTCTCATCTGTGCTCATTTCCATATTCCTTTAAACGTGAAACAAATAAACGAATAAAGACGAAAAAGAAAAGAAAGACACTGTGTTGGCAATCTCTTGGACTATTAAGCACGTGTTTAGTTTCCCTATAAAACTCCTACTCTATTCTCTTCACCAAACCATCGACTTCATCTCTTCGCTCCTATATAGAATCCCTTTGTGGCGCCGCTTCTCAGATAAATTTTTCGACTTAATTTTTAATCTTAATTTTTGATGTTTATTGTTATTCAGGTTAACTTTAGTAATTATAATTAATAATTATATATTATAGTTATTCATGATAAATAATAAATATATATAGTAAATAAGGTTTATTTTACAACTTTGCTTACTAACACTAAGTTAACATTAATCCTAATGTCAGGGACTGCAATGTTTTCTTCATTTTCAGAATTCTTAACTTTTTCCTGTCATCTCTCCATTACTCCCGCTAAATTGTTAAATTAACCCCTAAGGGGTTATTGAACCCCAGTTTGAGAATCACTGCCGTAAAGGCTGGCTGGGTGACCAAAAGACGACCGTGGTGAATACACACACACACACACACACACACACACACACACACACACACACACACACACACACACACACACACACTACGTACTACGTAGCTTATTCAAGGCCGTTTGAAAAGGAGGAGGAGGAGGAGGAGGACCAGCGGTAGCATAAATCTTATTATATATTCTGTGAGAAGGAAGGGTGGGTTTGTTGTGCTAATTGCAAAAGGTGGGCTGATGAGCAATGTGCAGGTATAGATGATGATGATGATGATGTTGATGATGCTGAGGAAGAGATTTTTTTGTGTGATTTATGTCATTAAGTTGTGCAGGGATAAATTATGATGAGGAAGAGTTTTTTTGTGTTGTTTCTTTGTTTTTTTGTTTGATTTGCACCAATAAATTTCGCTGCTGAGCAATGTGAAGGGCTGTGATGATGACTAGGAAGAGTTTTTTTTATCTGTGCTTTATGCCAATAAGGATTTGTTTCTTCATGTCCAGTTTGCGGGGTAAGATGGACCCCTGGGTGTCCGTCTTACCCTATCATTTTTTTTTTTTTTTCAGGCTATTAAAATTATTATTTTGTAAAATCTCGTACTTCATTGTTTTCCTTCAAAAACCGTGACCCGGGTGTAGAATTCCAAGATAACATCCCAAAGCACCACCACAAACCCACAAACCCCAAAAATCATAAAATGTGGTTTCTACACTCAATACTTAGTTAAAAAGTCCGTTTTGCCCCACCTTTCGCTACCTCCTTTAGCCCATAAATTCCCGTGAAGAAGCCCACATTGTGTATATATATATATATATATATATATATATATATATATATATATATATATATATATATATATATATATATATATATATATATATATATATATATATATATATATATATATAACTCACTAACACCGTTGCGAATCCTGTGGCTGTAGTGCTTCACAAGACATTAAGAAATATGCCGTCGAGTAACACTGCTCACGGTACACCACAGCCACTAACACTTCTCCTACCATTATTCACCCCCACTGTCGCCAGTATACTACCACCGCCATTGCTACAGCTTCACTATATCACACGATAGGAAACCCGCACGGGAAGCAATCAGCGACTGCCGCCATCCTTTTTCACCTTACCGCCAAGAAGCCTTCCCAAGTACTGAGGTGTGGGACAAAGTACTCACCGACTCCACTCCGGTGCCCTTCCTGGTGCTGCTCAGACCACAGAGCCGAGGCAGGAACACGAGAACAGGAACACCACAACGTACCTGAGAAAGAGACGTAAACGATTATTACATACATAAACAAAAGAACACAAAGGAAAAACATACAATAACATACGTATTGGCCCTGAAAAGGCCTTCTGTGATACACTGCACTACCTAATCCAACGCAGGAAATGTGTAGTGGTAAAGGGACCGTTCTTCAAAGCCACATTCCCCTTACAAAATGGACAACAATTAACAGTCAAGTCTTAAATAGAAGATGTAATGAGAAATGTAACTGAAGTGGAAAAGAAAAGGAAAATCGTCCTACCAATCTCTATGCCTCTTATGAGATGGAGTAGCAGACCAGCACGTGTGAGTATGTAGGATAATATTAAGGAGAGCAAAGAGCAATGAAAAAAATTCACGACAAGACAACGTGTTACTTTTACCACTGTTACGTGACTCAGAGAGGGTCTTAATATTATGTAAATGGCTATTTGCTACCTTTTCCTATTATCCTCTCAGGTGTGTATTGGCTCCGCGTCAGAACATTTTCGCTTCACCAATATACGAACCAGTCCCTATCATTACATTTGTTCATTCAGGCCTTTATTCTTTCACGTTTCACTTTTCACAATTTGTTTTGTCCGAGTGGAACGTGTGTGTGTGTGTGTGTGTGTGTGTGTGTGTGTGTGTGTGTGTGTGTGTGTGTGTGTGTGTGTGTGTGTTAATATGCCCATCGAATGTTTCGACACTATAATCACACAAATCGTTCATCACTAGACGCCGACGAACGATAATGCGTTTGCTATTCCCAAATGAAAGTAAAAATCACAACCAGAATGACAGAACCAATGCTGCGTCTGGACTGTCCGAGGCTCTCTCTCTGCTAAGTTTTGCCCTTTTCTCATTGCATCATTTTTTTTTTTTTTTTCCGTTACCGAACCGATCCGATGGCCCGAGTCATGTGACTGTTGAGTGCCAATCACATTCCGCTTGTGGTGAACGTTCCCAGAAAACGATCATGGATTGGTTCAGTTCAGATGATGTCGGGTTTGTACCCACACCTACGCACGTGAGAGCACGCACACACACACACACACACACACACACACACACACACACACACACACACACACACACACACACAGAGAGAGGACCGGGGTTCGATTCCCCGGCCGGGTGGAGATATTTGGGTGTGTCTCCTTTCACGTGTAGGTTCACCTAGCAGTGAGTATGTACGGGATGTAAATCGAGGAGTTGTGACCTTGTTGTTCCGGTGTGTGGTGTGTGCCTGGTCTCAGGCCTATCTGAAGATCGGAAATAATGAGCTCTGAGCTCGTTCCGTAGCTAACGTCTGGCTGTCTCGTCAGAGACTGCAGCAGATCAAACAAACAGTGAAACACACACACACACACACACACACACACACACACACACACACACACACATAAAGCCAAGACACAAACGCGACAAAGGTGAAACAGGAGTAGACCAAACACCAGATTACGGCGCCTCTTGAGAAATGGAGGTGAGGGACTATGTGCGAAAAATAGCGTGTTGTCGATGAGAGGACGAGAAGAACACTGTCACCTTGAGACTTGTCGGTCCCTAGAGAGAGTGAAAGACAGGAGGAGAGGAATAGGGCAAGAGGAAAAGGATGAAAGACCCAGCAAAATATAGAAGGGCGGATAAGAAAAGAGAGAGACCAGAGAGGAACTGAGAATAAGGTACAGTGGAACCATGCGTGCTTTGGGAAATGGTGGTGAGGTGGGCTTTGAGATAGGAGGTACCCCAAAAGTATCCTTTAGCCCAGAAATTCCCGTGAAAAGCCCACATGGTATAAATAAAAAAAGAGAGAAGACGATAGACGCGGTAAAGAAAAGAAGGAAGGAGAAGGATAGATGAGGAAGATAGGGAAGGATAGGGACGGAAAAAAAGAAAAGGAAGTAGAGACGAGGCGGATGTTAACACCAACTTAGACATTTTCAACTCATATTTCCATTTCTGTTTTGACATGTTGGTACCTTCGAAAAGAATAAAGGTCTTTCCAAACAACAAGCCATGGATAAATAAAGATCTGAAATTGATGCTTAATGAAAACGTAGACTAGCGCAAAATGGAAATAGAATCCAACAGAAAACCATCCAAAAACAAGTAAATAAGAAAATAACAGAGTCTAAAAAGATATATAAAGAAAAGATCGAAGGTTTATTTAGTACAAATCGGGTAAAAGATGCATGGAAAGGTTTGAAAACTCTTTGTGGGTATAACAAGAAAATGAATACACTTGAACCAGACAACAGCGAAACGTTTGCCAACGACTTAAATTGCTTTTTTGCTAGGTTTGAAAATAGTGATTTTAGTGAAGAACGAAATAATGTGATGAGAGCCATTGAATCGAGAAGAGATGAAAGAATAATAATAACACATGATCAAGTGGTAAAGTCATTAAAACGTGTGAGGGCTGGCAAAGCGACAGGGCCTGACGGAGTGCCAGCGAAGGCACTCAAGTACTGTGCGAACCAACTGGCACCTGTGTTGCACACACTGTTTCAAGCTTCTATAGACCAAGGAGTTGTGCCTGCTTACTGGAAAATGACAGAAATTAAGCCCATCCCTAAAGTTAGTTTTCCTAAAGAATATAATAATTTTAGACCAGTTGCTCTAACTTCTAATATTGTCAAATGCCTGGAGGACATACTGACAACCTACCTTTGTGAAAACACTAACAATGTTATTGACCCTTTTCAATTTGCATATCAAGCAAATAGAAGCGTTCAGGATGCTAGCCTAACTTTACTAAATGACATCAGTGAGCATGTAGATAAACAAAATACCCAAATTAGATTATTATTCATTGATTTCAGCTCTGCCTTCAACACAATGCAAATTCACATTTTATTACATAAATTGATGACAATGAATGTAAACTGTTGTCTCTTAAAGTGGATCTGTAGTTTCCTAACCCATAGACAACAGTATACCAAGATAAATGATGTGAAGTCTGACATTATTATCACTAACACAGGTTCACCTCAAGGTTGTGTTATATCACCAGTTTTGTTCATTCTGTATACAGACGACTGTAGGAGCTTGTTTAGTGATTGTTCCATTATCAAGTATGCTGATGATACTGTTATTACAGGGAAAATTTTTAATGATGATTGTGAGAATTTTTATGCACAGGTAGATTTTTCGTAGATTGGTGTAAAAGTAATTTCTTAGAATTGAATGTAAAAAAGACAAAAGAAATGATAATAGATTTCAGGACAAAAAATCAAGTAACACCAGACAATATTATCATAAATGAGGAAATTGTTGAGAGAGTAGATAATTTCAAGTACTTGGGATATGTGATTGATAATCAGCTTAAAGGAAAGGAAAACACTGACCTGGTGTTCAAGAAATGCAATCAACGTCTTCACTTCATGAGATTGCTAAATAACTTACATATTGATAGGAAGATCATTTCTCTCTTTTATAAGTCAATAATCGAATCAGTAATCAACTTTTCACTGACCACATGGTATGAGAAACTAAGAAACAAAGACAAAAATAGGCTTAATAGAATTGTTAAAAAGTCAAGGAAACTTGGGGCAGATACTGAACCACTGGAAAATTTATATCAAGAAGGTGTTTTAAAACAGGCTAACAAGATCATGCAGGATGACACCCACCCACTACACAGTTGCTATAAGTTTTAAGGTCTGGAAGAAGGTTAGCACTCCCACAACAGCGTACAAACAGGTACAAGAAGTCCTTCGTTCCTATGAGTATTTTACTTTTTAACAATGCAAATCCATGAAACATGTAATGATTCACCCTTATGTCAAGAACTTTTTTAAGTATTCACAATTTCTGCTTAATCTATCTCATTACAGAGTTATATTTGTATAATTATATAGGTGTATGTATGTATGAATTAAGTGTATTTGTATGTATGTGTAAAACAGTAATAGTATGTTTATGCATTCATTCATGTGTTTGGACATGCAAGTGTACTCAGCTTGTTGGCGATTATACTATACAGTACTAACTCTAATGTACTATTTTCTTTTTTATATCAATCATTTACAATCTGATTCTTATGATTTTTATTGTTACTATGAGCTCAGTACCACAAAGAATTTCATTTTGTATACTACTATGTTACAATTTGATAATAAAGTTATCTTATCTTATCTTATCTTATCTTATCGAGATGAATATGAGGAGGAGGAACCAAAAGGGGAAAGGTTAGTTAGAGAGAAGGATGGCGGGGAGAAGCCAGCCAGATGTGGCAATCTCATCTACTTGTTTGACTAATGTTCAGATTCTCAAACGTTTCAGTTTCTGATCAGGACTTCTCTTAACAGGATAGTTTGAAAGTTACCTCGTGGGAGTTTGAAGGATATTTCATGATCCTAGTGATAGTTTAGCAAGGATTCTGCATCGTGAGACTTTACGTCAATGGCATTTGAAAATAGTTCTGACTTCTTGGTAAGTATTCATATAATAACTTTTTTTTTCTGATCAAAACATTTAAAAAACCATAAAGATTATCTATTGATCCTTTTAATGATGATTTTCCAAGTTGTGATGAGGAATCCTTGTTACTTCACCACTAGAGTCACGAACACAACCAATGACTTCCTCACATGATGCAGGTCATTGTTAAACTACGACTACAATCAGGAAAACACACTTCAAAACCAACGCAAGATGCAGAATCCTTGTTAAATCAAGACTAAATCACAAAATCGCTTCCAAACTTTCCAGCAACTTTCATTAGTGTACAGACTTCCTAACATACATATTGACACAACTAAACTTTCCAGCAACTTCCATTGCTGTACAGGCTTCCTAACATACATATTCACACACCCAAACGACGCCAACCATTTACCAAGACGACTCTCAATTAGTGATTCCTTCTCGGCATCCTCGACACACACACACACACACACACACACGTGTGTGTGTTGGTTAATCACTATTATAACTATTACTATTTCTAGTACTACTACCACTACCACTATAACTACCACTACCACTAACCACCAGCACCACT
>NC_059268.1:620113-626552 GCF_017591435.1 Portunus trituberculatus
CACAATGTGGGCTTCTTCATGGGAATTTATGGGCTGAAGGAGGTAGCGAAAGGTGGGGCAAAACGGACTTTTTAACTAAGTATTGAGTGTAGAAACCACATTTTATGATTTTTTGGGTTTGTGAGTTTGTGGTGGTGCTTTGGGATGTTATCTTGGAATTCTACACCCGGGTCACGGTTTTTGAAGGAAAACAATGAAGTACGAGATTTTACAAAATAATAATTTTAATAGCCTGAAAAAAAAAAAAAATGATAGGGTAAGACGGACACCCAGGGGTCCATCTTACCCCGCAAACTGGACATGAAGAAACAAATCCTTATTGGCATAAAGCACAGATAAAAAAAACTCTTCCTAGTCATCATCACAGCCCTTCACATTGCTCAGCAGCGAAATTTATTGGTGCAAATCAAACAAAAAAACAAAGAAACAACACAAAAAAACTCTTCCTCATGATAATTTATCCCTGCACAACTTAATGACATAAATCACACAAAAAAATCTCTTCCTCAGCATCATCAACATCATCATCATCATCATCTATACCTGCACATTGCTCATCAGCCCACCTTTTGCAATTAGCACAACAAACCCACCCTTCCCTTCTCACAGAATATATAATAAGATTTATGCTACCGCTGGTCCTCCTCCTCCTCCTCCTCCTTTTCAAACGGCCTTGAATAAGCTACGTAGTACGTAGTGTGTGTGTGTGTGTGTGTGTGTGTGTGTGTGTGTGTGTGTGTGTGTGTGTGTGTGTGTGTGTTATTCACCACGGTCGTCTTTTGGTCACCCAGCCAGCCTTTACGGCAGTGATTCTCAAACTGGGGTTCAATAACCCCTTAGGGGTTAATTTAACAATTTAGCGGGAGTAATGGAGAGATGACAGGAAAAAGTTAAGAATTCTGAAAATGAAGAAAACATTGCAGTCCCTGACATTAACATTAATGTTAACTTAGTGTTAGTAAGCAAAGTTGTAAAATAAACCTTATTTACTATATATATTTATTATTTATCATGAATAACTATAATATATAATTATTAATTATAATTACTAAAGTTAACCTGAATAACAATAAACATAAAAAATTAAGATTAAAAATTAAGTCGAAAAATTTATCTGAGAAGCGGCGCCACAAAGGGATTCTATATAGGGAGCGAAGAGATGAAGTCGATTGTTTGGTGAAGAGAATAGAGTAGGAGTTTTATAGGGAAACTAAACACGTGCTTAATAGTCCAACAGATTGCCAACACAGTGTCTTTCTTTTCTTTTTCGTCTTTATTCGTTTATTTATTTCACGTTTAAAGGAATATGGAAATGAGCACAGATAAGAGAGAGAGAGAGAGAGAGAGAGAGAGAGAGAGAGAGAGAGAGAGAGAGAGAGAGAGAGAGAGACACTTTATAAGCTAGAAGCCACGAAAGAGATTTAGATAAAAGAGAAAGAGTGAGTATTAAAAAGAGAAGAAGAAGAAGAAGAAGAAGAAGAAGAAGAAGAAGAAGAAGAAGAAGAAGAAGAAGAAGAAGTAAGAGAAAAAATCGAAGAGAGAAAAGTATCTAACCTGACCTAATTCAACCTAACCTGATTACTACTACTACTACTACTACTACTACTACTACTACTACTGCTACTACTACTACTACTACTACTACTACTACTACTACTACTACTGCTACTACTACTACTACTACTACTACCACTACTACTACTACCACTGCTACCACTACTACTACCACCACCACCACCACCACCACCACCACCACCACCACCACCACCACCACCACACCACCACCACCACCACCACCACCACCACCACCACCACCACCACCACCACCACCACCACCACCACCACCACCACCACACCACCACCACCACCACCACCACCACCACCACCACCACCACCACCACCACCACCACCACCACCACCACCACCACCACCACCACCACCACCACCACCACCACCACCACCACCACCACCACCACCACCACCACCACCACCACCACCACCACCACCACCACCACCACCACCACCACCACCACCACCACCACCACCACCACCACCACCACCACCACCACCACCACCACCACCACCACCACCACCACCACCCACCACCACCACCACCACCACCACCACCACCACCACCACCACCACCACCACCACCACCACCACCACCACCACCACCACCACCACCACCACCACCACCACCACCACCACCACCACCACCACTGCCACAACAACCACTACCACTGCCACCACTACACTGCTGTCACCACCACTGCCACCACCACGACTGTTACCATTACTACTACTGCTACTACTACTACTACTACTACTACTACTACTACTACTACTACTACTACTACTACTACTACTACTACTACTACTACTACTACTTCTAAATTTTAACTGTATGAACCTCCTTCCTATCCGTAAATTCATCACTGTACTAGCGTCACCTTTCCTCGTGTAAGTCCTTCCCTAGAACACAGCAAAAACGCGCAACTTTATCGACGCGCAGAGAGCAGGAGAGAAAATGGTCCTCTGAGAAGCAAAGGACCGCCAAAAAGTCACTAAATACTCATTACTCATGAACTACTACTATAAATAAGCGAGTAGTGAACACAGAGAGCCTATACAGAGCCTTCCCTTAGAGCCTAGAGCCACCCACACCCAGGACAGCACAGGAAAGTAGGATCCACCAGCCAATTTTTGAAGCAGAAGTGACACCGTGTTTTGGAAAGATTAAGTTGAGTTTTCTCTTGGTTGCTTCTCTTTTCCTTTTCACTTGCTCTCTCTCTCTCTCTCTCTCTCTCTCTCTCTCTCTCTCTCTCTCTCTCTCTCTCTCTCTCTCTCTCTCTCTCGTTCCTGTCTCTTTTTACTTCCCGTCTCTCGCCATTTGCTTTAATGGAAAACCCGAGATGGTATGATTGACCCCAACAACCTTAAAAATAATGCCAGTGAAAACCCGAGATAGTAAGAATTATATATATATATATATATAGTTACAGTAGCATAACAATGTTTAAGGAGGGGTATGGGAAAACCGATGGAAAGATGGAGGTGTGTAGCAAGTGATCTGAAGAAGAGTCGTTGAGGGGATGGTGCATGGCAGAAAGGACTGTAAGACGTCAGGCTGCAGGCACCCTAATGAACCTTAGACATACTTGTTCATACTCAGGTGTTATTACAAGGGCAATATCATAGTTGCATGAACTAATAGTAGTACATATTTATTGATTTTTTTCCCAAGTAGCATCAATAACTGTTACTGAGAATGTTGTGCTCCTAAAGATGTATTTTTCCAAAAACACTAATGTTTGTTGTGGCTGGTTTGAAACAGTGCTCCACATCATCTGGAAAACTGTGTTATTCTTGAGACAATAGAGTTCCTGTTGAGTTGTAAGTGGAACCTGTCATCTTCAAAACACTACCTAACACAGGTGTGGGATGCCTCATAGCTTGAAAAGACAATCCAAACACCTTTCATTCCACAAACACCACAATATCAAATTAATTAATATCATAATAATAAAACCAACTAATGTCTGCAAAATTTCAATGTTTGAGCATGCTTTAACTCGTATAAAATCACACACGCACACACACACTCTACTACTACTACTACTACTACTACTACTACTACTACTACTACTACTACTACTACTACTACTACTACTACTACTACTACTAAATCTATTAATGAACCAATCAATTTATTAATTACTGTAGATAGCATTACGGTGTCACGTGGCAGAGTCGTTAGTTTTGATGGCTTGTGTAAAATAACATTGTTAGTGATTGATGATGAGGATAGAGTGTGGCGGCGGCGGCGGCCGCGGGATGACTGACAGCTGGAGCAATTCCATATAATGTGTCTGATTAAAATGTGAATGGGAAAGGTTTGTTATTGAAAAGTACTGTACTGATGGAGGAGGAGGAGGAGGAGGAGGAGGAGGAGGAGGAGGAGGAGGAAGGAGTAAAAGCAGGAAGAGGAGGAGGAGGAGGAGGAGGAGTAGGACATTGATAACAGATCTGCATGAAGAGCAAGGGAATAGTGAGCAGGAAAGGCGGTGCATATGTTCAGGTGTTGACACGTGTTATAAATGGGGCTCACTTTAGGGTTGTTGATGTCAGAGCGTCTGCTTGTCGGCGGGAATCGGTCTTTCTTCTCCATCTCATTGCATTAAAGAAGCGAACACGTTCTCTGCCTAACTGTTAACAGTCTAGAGGAGGAAAATCAGGTATCTCGCTGTGCGTTTCGCTGGTCAGAGGAGAGCCACAGCTTTGCGTCCTTTCACATTCAAGTATCCTTGGCCCTTATTACCGTTTCGGAAAATAAGTAAGAAAAAATTCAGTGGTGTTTGAAATCTTAGTAAAGTATAATTTTTTTTTTTTTTTTCCTACGGTAAGGACTATAGCGCCTGTAGGCACACTTGAAGAGTGTATGGGAAGCGCTGTTCAGCTTCCGCCCATTAGTGGCGCAGGCAACTTTATTTATAGTGGTACCCATATTAGGGCCCATATCATCACCCAAGCTCATCTTGAGTGTAACTACCTAGAACCTGGGTATCATGGTGACATGTAGGTAACTTTAAACCACTCGACAAATGGCACAGTGTTTTAAGGTTGTACGTGGTGGGATTCGAACCTACGCGTGGACGTCTGCCTGATCCCACGCTCACCACCTTATCCACTACGCCACCGCCCTTCATGACTGAAGGGCGTATCGAAGGACGAATAGAAAGAAAAATGGACGAATAAGGGAAGGGAAGGATTGAGAGACGGACGCTTGAGAAACACGATGAAGAAGGATGAAGGAGGAGGAGGAGGAACAGCTTGAGGACGGTAGCAAGAATCGTGGAGAAGTTAATGAATAAGAAAAAAAAAGTTTCAAAAAAAAAGAAATAAAAAGATAGAGAGGGATTAGAGGAGAAGAGTGGTAGATGAAAAGAAAAGAGAGAGAGAGAGAGAGAGAGAGAGAGAGAGAGAGAGAGAGAGAGAGAGAGAGAGAGAGAGTACTCTTTTGCAATATTTGAAGTACAATGCAGGAATAACTTGGTAATGCTCACCTTCATATGTGCAAGCTGAATTACTACATAGAAAGGCAAAAATTTTCCTGCCGAATTGAATGTAAATACTACGCTGTATATTTTTTTTTGCTTTCGTGTCGTTTTGAAAATAAAAAGCATATTTTCTTAAAGTGTACAGCAAGCTTAATTAATATTTTAACCTTGATTAAAAGAAAACCAAATTACTTGTAACAAATTCTGAAGTGAGATCTTTGCTGCTACATAGATGCGCTGTGTCGCAGGAGGGGCGAGTGAGGGCGGGTCAGCCTCGCCTCTCCCCGCGACGTGTTCTGGAAAGTGCCACGCTGGATTGTGTGGCGGAGAAATGTTAGGCCAGTGTTTGTGTGCTTGTTGTTTTGTGTGGAGGACGTGCCATCATTGTGTCAGGCGCGATGTTTTGTGCTGTCTTTTCTTGCATTGTTAAGCGCAGGGAGAGAGAGAGAGAGAGAGAGAGAGAGAGAGAGAGAGAGAGAGAGAGAGAGAGAGAGAGGAAAACTAATTAGAGGAAAAAAAATAAGGAGAAAAGGAAAAGAGGAATCATCATATGACATTTCATCTCTCTCTCTCTCTCTCTCTCTCTCTCTCTCTCTCTCTCTCTCTCTCTCTCTCTCTCTCTCTCTCTCTCTCTCTCTCTCTCTCTCTCTCTCTCTCTCTCTCTCTCTCACCACCACCGTGCCACCGCAACACGATCAGCATTCCTCATCTCGTGACTTGAACAGAAAAAGATGACGGAGAGAGAGAGAGAGAGAGAGAGAGAGAGAGAGAGAGAGAGAGAGTAGTGCGCTTGGCGTGGACATCACTGTTGGTGTCTTACTATCCCACCCCTTATATATGTCACAGATGTTGCACTATATAATTTCATTAACAAAAATGCAACTTTTTTTTTCTTTTTTTAGGAAGACTATTTACAAAGCGCGTAGGCAGGCTTTATTTATTTATTTTTTTACATCATTAAATTACATCAGTCACTGCCTAGGCATTGTTTCCTACCATTCTAGTCACTATTAATCATTCATCGGTTTGTTGCAGTCACGTTAGTAATCAGGTGAGTTTAACACTTAACAGCACTCCACAGTACACTTCCACGTCACAGTGATGTCAATAACATGTCACTGTTCTTCACCAGTGCCACTATCTTTTCCCAAATTGACTATCTATATGGCACCAGATGTCATAACTGCAGTCATTGCCACCAGTTGCACGCGTCTCGGATTACGTCCCAGTTACAGCCTCTCACTCTGCCATTTTTTTGTGACCTCGCATTATATTTCACTGTAGTGTTTCACATTGTACGCCTCAAGTCACCACTAGCAGTTCTTCTCCACTGTACCACTGACTTATTACTCCGCATACAACACTCAGCGTCACCCTACACA
>NC_059268.1:627052-676894 GCF_017591435.1 Portunus trituberculatus
ACACACACACACACACACACACACACACACACACACACACACACACGTCCACGTGTAAGTTAGAATTCCATCACATACCACTTTGAAGTTATGTCATTTGTGGAGTGGTTTGAAGTTAGCTACATGTCACCAAGATACCTACCCAGGTTCTAGGTGGTTGCAACAAAGACGCGCTTGGGTGGTGATATGAGCCCTAATATGCCCATCACTATAAAGAAAATTGCCTGCGCCACTAATGGGTGGAAGCTGAACAGCGCTATAGGCCATAAATTAAACAACAACAAAACAAAAAGAGACACAAAGACAGACAGACAGACAAGACCTGCTAACACTGACGGAGGATGGAGACACACGAACAAGAGAAGGAGATGCAAATGTCATGAAAATTCAGTGTCTGAGGAACATTAAGAAGTTCAGTTTTCCACGCAGGACGGACGCTAGTGTAGTGAACCACACTACTACTGCTACTGCTACTACTACTACTACTACTACTACTACTACTACTACTACTACTACTACTACTACTAGACGGTGTGAGGTCACGGGCCAGGCTGGTCTCAGGTCTATCCGAAGATCGGAAATAATGAGCTCTGAGCTCGTTCCGTAGCGTGACGTCTGGCTGTCTCGTCAGAGACTGCAGCAGATCAAACAGTGAAACACACACACAGAAATGCTGTCTGCTGTCTGACGAAAGCAAAGTTCTCTCTCTCTCTCTCTCTCTCTCTCTCTCTCTCTCTCTCTCTCTCTCTCTCTCTCTCTCTCTCTCTCTCTCTCTCTCTCTATATATATATATATATATATATATATATATATATATATATATATATATATATATATATATATATATATATATATATATATATATATATATATATATATATATATATATATATATATATATATATATATATATATATATATATATATATATATATATATATATATATATATATATATATATATATATATATATATATATATATATATATATATATATATATATATATATATATATATATATATATATATATATATATATATATATATATATATATATATATATATGACGTCAGATCAGCTGGGTGGAGGAGCTGCGAAGGGGAGCCGGGAATCGAGGCGAGCGGGCGGGACGGATTCTTTACGAGAATGCCCTAATCATTACGTCACCACCGCCACCACCGCCACCACGATCATCATCATCATCACCACCACCACCATCATCATTACATCACCACCACTGCTATCACTACTATTACTACTATAGCCATCATTACACCACACCACACCACCACCACCACCATCATCATCATCATCATTACATCACCACTGCTGTCACTACTATTACTAATTTAACCATTATTACACCACCACAACCACAACCACCATCATCATCACCATCAGGCAGGTAAACACACCCATCCTCTCTCCTCTGCCTCTCCCACCCTCACTCCCTCCATTCCTCGATCCTTTCCTCTCTCCACATCCTTCCCCCGCCTGCCTCTCAATCATTCCTTTCCCTCTCTCCCTCTCTCCTCTAGCTCCATCCCTCCCCGCCCCAATTCTCTCTCTTACCCCTCTCCTCCCTCAAGCCCTCCTCCTCCCTCCCACCCGCACCCTCCTCCCGTCCCCCCAATCCATTACCCTCCCTCCCTCGTCGTCATGAAGATGTGTAGCGTGTACGTACGGATATAGAAAATAGATAACTCGATATTATTACAGGAATTTCATAGAAGCTCCCGTAACGAAATCTGGGAACAACATGCAGGTGGCCGTGGGAATATTGGGCTAAACTATTGGAGATGCAAGGAGGGACACGGAAAACTGACATCTATCGGGAAATGTGAAAGGAGAACCGAGACCAGACCAGGCCAGGGCGGCGGACGTTACTGGTAGTGTCCTTATAAGCTTCTCCATATGTGTCACGGGAGGGAGAGAGAGAGAGAGAGAGAGAGAGAGAGAGAGAGAGAGAGAGAGAGAGAGAGAGAGAGAGAGAGAGAGAGAGAGAGAGATGAGAGAGGGATGAAACCAGAAACTGTCTGAGGAATTTTCGTATACTAATGAGATCACGACAAGGAAAAACAGACAGAAAGACACACAGACGGACAGACAGACAGGTGGACAGAGAGACAGACAAGGAGGGCGGACTGGAAGAAGGAAGATGAGTGTTATGAAAGTTAAGATAAGGAATAGAGAAATGATGGAAAAAGTGATAGATAGATAAACAGACAGAAAGAGATAGATGGATAGATGGATAAGATAGATAGATAGGTAAATAAATGAATAAACAAATAGATAGGATGGTAAGTAAGTAGATAGAATGATAGATAGATAGATAGATAGATAGATAGGTGAACAGAAATGTGGTTAGGTTAGCTTTGTTATAACCTCCGTATCACTTAAAAACATCTATCAGGTCTACTCCATTTAAAAGCCATGTCTTTCCTCTCTATCTTTATCTCTCTTATTTTTCATCATGCTTGAGCCCATTAATTCTCGTTCTCCCTAATTACTAACTTTTATCTGGCATACTCAATTTAAAACCAATTCTTTCCTATCTCTTTTTTTTATCTGTTTTTCTATCTATTCATTTATTGACTTTTTTTTTATTTATCATATTTGAGTACTTTAATTCTTGTTCTCTCTTATTAACTTCTATCAGGCCTACACTATTTCCAGACCAGTTATTTCCTGTATATATTTCTTAGTTAATTTTTATCATGATTTGAGTCCATCATTTGTTGTCTTATCCTGGTTACTGATCCTGAGAAATATCCTACCGTTATCCCTATCACAACCCCTGCACCACTTAACCCCTTGAGTACCATGACGCGTTCTCATATTCATTCTGCTTACTGTTTGGTGATTCTGTACACCTTTAGAAACTTATGTTGGGGTTTGAAATAGTGAAGACTCCAGCCATTTAGCTTCTGACCTCCATAGACCCTTCTTAATGTATATAAAGTCTTTTAATCATACACAAAACTGAAGGTAAAATTGTGTCCCAGTACTGAAGGGGTTGAAGGCCACTTAAGCTACACTTGTATAAGAAATATAAAGAAAAACATTAGTCTCTACAATGAATTAGAAGACAGATAAAGAAGATAGATAGATAGATAGATATATGGATAAATAGATAGACAGATTGGAAAATAAAAATTTGCATATGTTATCTTTGTTGTAGCCTGTTGTAGACTGCCACATATAAGCCTGATGGTTCCTTGCAGTCTGCCTTATTTTCTTAATTTGTTATGTTTTTTTTCGTAATGGATACTCTTCATTTCCCGTACGTGTTTTCACAAATTCTTCTTTGTACTGATTCTAATAGACGTAAATCCTTCATTAAAATCCTTTCCTATATGTTCTTTAAATCAATCTTATTTGTACCGATTCTTAAATCCTTCACTTTTAACTCTTGTATCATTTAAAATCTTTTCCTGTACGTTTTTTAAGCCATTCAGTACCAGGATGTGTCTTAATATTTATTCTGCTTACTATTTGATGATTTTATACAGCTTCAGAAACTTGTGTAGTGATTGAAATAGTGAAGACTTTGGCCATGAATCTTCTGACCTCCATAAACCCTTGCTAGTGTAAATAAAATCTTCTAATGGTACCCAAAACTCGTGGTAAAAATGCGTCCCAGTACTGAAGAGGTTAAATAAATCTTTGTACTAATTCTAATAGACTCTTGTACCACTTAAAATCCTTTTCTCTCTGTCCTAATTCTTCTTTTTACTGAATCAAATAGACGTAAATTTTTCCTCCTTATCCTCTGTGCCACTTAGAAACCTTTGTAAAACTTGGCCGTGATCATAAAGAAGCTCAACCTAATTCTGGCGGGTTGGCAATACTATACCGCGGCGCAGGTGAGGTGGACGTGCTATACGTCATGTCAGGAGAGGTGAAGGTGATGGATTGGGCGCGTGATTACCTGTGCTGCTGGGGAAGGTGTGGGAGTGGGGGAATGTGAGGGGACACGTGGGTCTGTCTCATTCCTCTCATTCCTCCTGCCTTGAATCCGCGGATGTAGTTTCGCGTGACGGACGGCTCAGGGAAAATAAAGGCGTGGGACGTTTCTCGTTTCCTCTCGTGTCTCCGTTTTCTTCGTGTCCTGCCCCCTTTCCCGCCTCTTTGTCAATAGGGGACTTGGGAAATCATACTGGCTAGGATGGAAGAATGAATGGTGTCAGTATAAGGGAAGGATGGATAGAATAGATGGTATTAGCACGAAGAAAAGTAAGGATGGATGGATTAGTATGAAAGAAGAGAAGGATGGAGAGAATGGATGGTATTAGTATGAAGGATGGAATATAGTGTATGATAGTGTCAGTTTAACCCATTCAGTACAATGACGCGTTTCCATATTCATTGTGCTCAGTATCTGGTGATTTTATATAGCTTCACAAACTTATCTGGGGGATTAAAATAGTGAAGACTGTGGCCAGTAATCTTGTGACCTCCATAGACCCTTCCTAATGTCAATGAAATGGTCTAATCGTACACAAATTTCAAGGTGAAAATGTGTCCCAGTATTGAAGGAGTTAAGGGAAGGATAGAAGACTGGATAGTGTTAGTATGAAGAAAGGATGGACTTCATTATTCTTTCCCCGTAATCTTAATTTATTCTTTCTTATTTCATCTCTTCGTGTTCCTCTAGTTTCATTGACTTTAATATTTAGTTTTATTTATTCATCAATTCCTCAATATATGTCAGTCTTTCCTGTGTTGGAAATTAAAAGTATCAAGGATCCTATAATGTAAACACGTTTTCTTTGATATATAGAAAAAAATGTTGAAGAAAATGGGTTGGTTTATATATATATATATATATATATATATATATATATATATATATATATATATATATATATATATATATATATATATATATATATATATATATATATATATATATATATATATATATATATATATATATATATATATATATATATATATATATATATATATATATATATATATATATATATATATATATATATATATATATATATATATATATATATATATATATATATATATATATATATATATATATATATATATATATATATATATATATATATATATATATATATATATATATATATATATATATATATATATATATATATATATATATATATATATATATATATATATATATATATATATATATATATATATATATATATATATATATATATATATATATATATATATATATATATATATATATATATATATATATATATATATATATATATATATATATATATATATATATATATATATATATATATATATATATATATATATATATATATATATATATATATATATATATATATATATATATATATATATATATATATATATAGCATAACAATGTTTAAGAGGGGTATGGGAAAACCGGTGGAAAGATGGAGATGTGTAGCAAGTGATCTGAAGAAGAGTCGTTGAGGGGATGGTGCATGGCAGAAAGGACTGTAAGACGTCAGGCTGCAGGCACCCTAATGAACCTTAGACATACTTGTTCATACTCAGGTGTTATTACAAGGGCAATATCATAGTTGCATGAACTAATAGTAGTACATATTTATTGATTTTTTTCCCCCAAGTAGCATCAATAACTGTTACTGAGAATCTAGTGTTCCTGAAGATGTATTTTTCCAAAAACACTAATGTTTGTTGTGGCTGGTTTGAAACAGTGCTCCACATTATCTGGAAAACTGTGTTATTCTTGAGACAATAGAGTTCCTGTTGAGTTGTAAGTGGAACCTGTCATCTTCAAAACACTACCTAACACAGGTGTGGGATGCCTCATAGCTTGAAAAGACAATCCAAACACCTTTCATTACACAAACACCACAATATCAAATTAATTAATATCATAATAATAAAACCAACTAATGTCTGTAAAATTTCAATGTTTGAGCATGCTTTAACTCGTATAAAATCACACACGCAAACACACTCTTCTACTGCTACTACTACTACTACTACTACTACTACTACTACTACTACTACTACTAGTAATGATAATAATAATATAATGCTAATAATAATAAAAATACATTACAAAAAAAATGACTACCACCACCACCACTTTGGTCGTCTCTACGGTTTGATATTTTGAGTATTTGTGTTGCTCCTTGTTGTTGTAGCTGTTGTTGTTGTTGTAGCTGTTGTTGTTGTTGTTGTTGCCAGAAGATTCTAAGTCAAGTACATCCTAGAGACAACCTGACAAACCATGGGCGACTTGTAAGGAGTGTGAGAGTCATGAAAGAGTGACGGCACTGGTTAAACTGCACCTTTAGCCCATCACTTCCCGTGAAAAGCCTACATTGTATATACAATGTTGTATTTGTTTGTGCTGAGCCTGTGACTATGAGAGAGGAGGGCGAGGCTGCAGGCTGGGAACTCCTTCGTGAAAAGGAACTGAGGAAAAATAATGATGAGATCTTCTTGTGCTCATAAAGAAATGTTTCTGAATGGAATCTGTTCATGTCACGGAGAGTTGACCAGGTTGATATAAAGATTATGGAAGCGCGAGGTGTGCGTGGGTCGAGATGTTTATTGCAAATGAAGCGATTTCTCGTTTCCTCGAAGCATGAAGGGAAAGTGTTCGAAGGATACTTGATGCAGGAAATCATAGTTTGAAGATAAAGAGAAGAAGACAAGAATGTGCAAATAACCTTAGTAAATGAGAAGGTAATTTGAAAAGATTGTTTTTATAAATTGAATTACGTACCATGATAGTGGAATTTTTTTTTGTATTTTATATTAGTAAAGAAAGAAAATCTATTAATGAACCAATCAATTTATTAATTACTGTAGATAGCATTACGGTGTCACGTGGCAGAGTCGTTAGTTTTGATGGCTTGTGTAAAATAACATTGTTAGTGATTGATGATGAGGATAGAGTGTGGCGGCGGCGGCGGCCGCGGGATGACTGACAGCTGGAGCAATTCCATATAATGTGTCTGATTAAAATGTGAATGGGAAAGGTTTGTTATTGAAAAGTACTGTACTGATGGAGGAGGAAGTGGAGGAGGAGGAGGAGGAGGAGGAGGAGGAGGAGGAGGAGGAGGAGGAGGAGGAGGAGGAGGAGGAGGAGGAGGAGGAGGAGGAGGAGGAGGAGGAGGAGGAAGGAGGAAAAGAGGAGGAGGAGGAGGAGGAGGAGGAGGACATTGATAACAGATCTGCATGAAGAGCAAGGGAATAGTGAGCAGGAAAGGCGGTGCATATGTTCAGGTGTTGACACGTGTTATAAATGGGGCTCACTTTAGGGTTGTTGATGTCAGAGCGTCTGCTTGTCGGCGGGAATCGGTCTTTCTTCTCCATCTCATTGCATTAAAGAAGCGAACACGTTCTCTGCCTAACTGTTAACAGTCTAAAGGAGGAAAATCAGGCATCTCGCTGTGCGTTTCACTGGTCAGAGGAGAGCCACAGCTTTGCGTCCTTTCAGATTCAAGTATCCTTGGCCCTTATTACTGTTTCGGAAAATCTAAGTAAGAAAAAATTCAGTGGTGTTTGAAATCCTAGTAAAGTATAAACTTTTTTTTTTTTTTACGGTAAGGCCTATAGCGCCTGTAGGCACACTTGAAGAGTGTATGGGAAGCGCTGTTCAGCTTCCGCCCATTAGTGGCGCAGGCAATTTTATTTATAGTGGTACCCATATTAGGGCCCATATCATCACCCAAGCTCATCTTGAGTGTAACTACCTAGAACCTGGGTATCATGGTGACATGTAGGTAACTTTAAACCACTCGACAAATGGCAAAGTGTTTTAAGGCTGTACGTGGTGGGATTCGAACCTACGCGTGGACGTCTGCCTGATCCCACGCTCACCACCTTATCCACTACGCCACCGCCCTTCATGACTGAAGGGCGTATCGAAGGACGAATAGAAAGAAAAATGGACGAATAAGGGAAGGGAAGGATTGAGAGACGGACGCTTGAGAAACACGATGAAGAAGGATGAAGGAGGAGGAGGAGGAGGAACAGCTTGAGGACGGTAGCAAGAATCGTGGAGAAGTTAATGAATAAGAAAAAAAGTTTGAAAAAAGAAACATAAAAAGATGGAGAGGGATGAGAGGAGAAGAGTGGTAGAGAAAAGAGAGAGAGAGAGAGAGAGAGAGAGAGAGAGAGAGAGAGAGAGAGAGAGAGAGAGAGAGAGAGAGAGAGAGAGAGAGAGAGAGAGAAGTACACTTTAGCAATATTTGAAGTACAATGCAGGAATAACTTGGTAATGCTCACCTTCATATGTGCAAGCTGAATTACTACATAGAAAGGCTAAAATTTTCCTGCCGAATTGAATGTAAATACTACGCTGTATATATATTTTTTTTTTTTTTTTGCTTTCGTGTCGTTTTGAAAATAAAAAGCATATTTTCTTAAAGTGTACAGCAAGCTTACTTAATATTTTAACCTTGATTAAAAGAAAACCAAATTACTTGTAACAAATTCTGAAGTGAGATCTTTGCTGCTACATAGATGCGCTGTGTCGCAGGAGGGGCGAGTGAGGGCGGGTCAGCCTCGCCTCTCCCCGCGACGTGTTCTGGAAAGTGCCACGCTGGATTGTGTGGCGGAGAAATGTTAGGCCAGTGTTTGTGTGCTTGTTGTTTTGTGTGGAGGACGTGCCATCATTGTGTCAGGCGCGATGTTTTGTGCTGTCTTTTCTTGCATTGTTAAGCGCAGAGAGAGAGAGAGAGAGAGAGAGAGAGAGAGAGAGAGAGAGAGAGAGAGAGAGAGAGAGAGAGAGAATTAGAGGAAAAAATAAGGAGAAATAGGAAAAGAGGAATCTTCATATGACATTTCATCTCTCTCTCTCTCTCTCTCTCTCTCTCTCTCTCTCTCTCTCTCTCTCTCTCTCTCTCTCTCTCTCTCTCACCGCAACACGATCAGCATTCCTCATCTCGTGACCTGAACAGAAAAAGATGACGGGGAGAGAGAGAGAGAGAGAGAGAGAGAGAGAGAGAGAGAGAGAGAGAGAGAGAGAGAGAGAGAGAGAGAGTAAGGGGAGATGATGAGAGATTGATATTAAAAAGTCATGAAAAATGTTGAAATTCATTATCGTTGGTCTTCTGCCTCGTATGAACTGCCTGAGCGGATTGCCAAACATGGAAAGTGTTGGCCGGCCCTCCACCACCAATTCAGGCCGCCGCCATCTGGCAGCGAGTGTAATGCGCTGCACAGGTATTGGCGAGGCTGTGGTGGTGGTAGTAGTGGGAGTGGTGGTGGTGGTGAGTTGGGATCTGATCAGCCCCTGGATTGACGTGTCACTGGATCGGTTGAGGTAGGATTGGTCATCTGTGTTGCCTGTCCCATAACAACACAACACTGATACAACCTGCAGTGGTGATACTTGTAACACTAATTGTTCATTGTTTTGAAATGCACGATGTGTCCTTGTTGACAATTTGCTTTTTTTTATGTATTACATGTGGTTTTCTTATTTGTGTATTGTTTTTTTTCAAACTACAACAGTAATAACTGCTAATGATAGTGATAATAATAATATAGTAATCTTAGTAGTAGTAGTAGTAGTAGTAGTAGTAGTAGTAGTAGTAGTAGTAGCAAAATTATTGGCAGCATTAGTAATAGTAGTAGTTGTAATAGCAGCAGTAATAAAAGCAGTTCGTGACGGAAGGGAGGAACACAGTCCCTGAGACTCCAAGACCTCGGTACGCGTCTGTCAAATCTGTCTGTGGAAAAATAAAGCGTTAATTGTTGTACGACTAGAGGTGTGATGCGGTGAGAAGGAGGGAAGGAAAGTGCGTACGTGTGTGTGTGTGTGTGTGTGTGTGTGTGTGTGTGTGTGTGTGTGTGTGTGTGTGTGTGTGTGTGTGTGTGTGTGTGTGTGTGTGTGTGTGTGTGTGTGTGTGTGTGTGTGTGTGTGTGTGTGTGTGTGTGTGTGTGTGTGTGTGTGTGTGTGTGCGCGTGTTGAGAGAGAGAGAGAGAGAGAGAGAGAGAGAGAGAGAGAGAGAGAGAGAGATTATAAAAAAAGTAGAATGTTTTTTCTTTTGATAAGACAACATGATAAATACATGTACTTGAGATGTTCTCTTGAATATATAACTAGATTTTTAGTTCATGAGGGAACAAATGGAAAGTGACAACAAGATGGGTAAAAAATAAAATCCAAGGCACATCCACGCACACACACACACACACACACACACACACACACACACACACACACACACACACACACACACACACACACACACACACACACATTCAAGCCTTGGGTTAGAAAGAGGGAAAGTTTTGGCGGTGTTTTGTCAGAGTGGAGAGTTACAGGCAAAGGACGGCACGCAGCTCCTGGCCTTGGCAGGGAAGGAAGGAGAGGGATAATCACTCACAGGAAATGAATGAAAATACTTGCCCTCGCTGAGGTGTTCATTTCAATAATTACACATTGTTATATTGGTCAGATTGCCTTTATGGTGCGGTGTTCTTCCCGTGGCTTGACGGTTGTGACTTCATCCGAATTGGGAGTGTCACGTGTAGGCGTGATGGCTTCCTGCAGCTTCCCTTGCTTCCTTAGCTTCCCGGTGCGGCAGATGAGGTAGTTCTTGTTGCGGATATTGTAAAGATTAACATTCCTGTGCACTGTGGTCAATATACTATCTATCTATCAAGGACAGGATCATAAACGTCAGATCAGGTTGTTCAGATTAGGAGAGGCAGCGCTCTCATGCCACTCTGCCTGTGGTAACCCCGCGGAGTAGTGGCCGTGATCGTATAGTAGTTAGTACATTGCATTGTGCCCGCAATAACCCATGTTCGAATCCCGGTCACCGCTATGTAAGCGCTTAGACTTTGTATGTTAGTCGGGGAGCACGAGACTTCACTGTTAGGCTAGCGGCGTAATAAGAATGATGTTTTCACTCTCACCTTATCATAGCAGTTATTACTTATTTGTTTAATTTATCATTTTTATTCATTCATTCTTCTATCTAATTATTTATTTCACTCCTATCATTCATTTGATACTTTGTTAATGGAAAACAGTTATTGATGAAATTGTTAGTGGCGAGTCAATATCTAGGTAAAGAGAGCATTAGACATGTTTGTAGCTGGTGATGACTGGCGCGTTGAGATGCATGGGTTACATTGACAGGTGTGAGTGTTCATGTTTCTCTTCTTAACTGTGTCCCTTGTGTTGCTCTCGTCTCGTGCTCCAGGGAACCTTTCCTTTCCAGTGAGGAAAGTGTCACTTAACTGTTGGGTGGGGTCCTTCTCTCACAGCAGTTCACGCGCGGCTCACGGTGTACACAGCGCCTCATGGCGGTGAAGAGCTTTGCCGTAAGCGATAAAAGGTCTGTAAAACACCTCAGTATGAATCCCTGGATGCGTCACAACCCTGACTATCATAAAGGGTTCAATGCAAAGAAATCTGCAAACAACCTGGAACATCATTATTTTCTACTCAGTTTCCTTCATATTGAGAGAAAACTTGAAAAGCAGAAATACTAAAGCAGTTCAGATTCCCGAGACGAACATGTAATTCTCTCTTTCACGAGTGTTGGATTCCAGGAAACAGACTCAGGTTTGCAAAAGAAACTGTGACAGACGATAGTGTCAGGGTACGTACGTCATGAAGAACGTCAATAATTAAATAAATATATAAAGGAATAGATGGATAAACGAATACTCTACCCATAAAACTATGGATACCATTACATATATTTTTCCTTTTCTACGACAAATGAATAAAATATTTCAGTGCAATGCAGAAGCAACGGAATCATCGTAAACTGTAGACAGTTTATGAATTACCCACCACACCACACCATCACCCCACTACCACTTCTTCCTCCTCTTCCTCCTTTCTCCCTCATCCTCTTCCTCCAGCAACAACAACAATAACAATAACAACCACAACAACATCAACAAAAATAATATGGGAAACAACAACAACAACATCACTAGCCCGACCCGTGGCAGCAACACGTGTGTCGCGCGGGGACGGTTGATGTAAAAGTCACATTTATTGCATCCAGGAATGGCACCTTTTGTGTCGCCTGATTCAGGAGCAGCGTGCGTGGCGGCCAGTGGGGAGAGAGAGAGAGAGAGAGAGAGAGAGAGAGAGAGAGAGAGAGAGAGAGAGAGAGAGGAGAGCCAGGATTTCTTCATTCATTGCACAACTCTCTCTCTCTCTCTCTCTCTCTCTCTCTCTCTCTCTCTCTCTCTCTCTCTCGTTCGGAGCATTATTTGAGCCGTAACATTTTCTCTTCTTCCACGTGCTGTTAATTTCTCCATTTTCTTTCCCCATGCAGCGGATCAAAGGAGGGGTGCGAGGAATGAAAAATGCGATATTATATAAACGTGATACGGGGGAGCAAGTGAGGGAAGCTTCTTGTAGTGGTGGTTGTGTTTGTCTGTCTGTCTGTCTGTCTGTGTGTCCATCTACTTACTTATCGTGTGTGTGTGTGTGTGTGTGTGTGTGTGTGTGTGTGTGTGTGTGTGTGTGTGTGTGTGTGTGCTTGTTCTGTTTATCTAATTTTATTATCGTACTCTCTCTCTCTCTCTCTCTCTCTCTCTCTCTCTCTCTCTCTCTCTCTCTCTCTCTCTCTCTCTCTCTCTGGCAGCATTGCTTTTCGGATGTGTAAGGGAAATGCCAGTTCATCTTTAATGTTTAGCTTTTGACTTGGAAGAAGTATTATCTTTATCATTCCCGACAGTAGTTAATGAAAGGTAAAAATTGATCAGTATTCATGTTTGTTGTTTTCATAACTGAGTTGTGTGATACTTGCTATCATTGTTTATTGCGTTATCTTGTATATTATCCTGTTTTAATTTGGTGGCATCGTTATTGGTGTATGTACAATTAAGTGATAAGCAGCAACTAAAACAACAATAAAAAGACTGTAAAAATAACACAATACTAGACTTGAAAAATAACAGCGATAATAGAAATAATGCTCCTCGCTATTACAACAATAATGACATCAACAACATCAACAGCAACAATAACAATCACAATAAGTATTCACAACTCTAAGCACTAAGCAGAGGTGCATCATTGCCCTCAGTGAGCGTCAGGCCACGCCCTTGTTCCACTTGTGTGCAGCGGGACACAAGTTACCTTCCCAGGCAGACTTCAATGTCTCCGTGTCTCGCACCGCGCCACTGTGAATAAAGGAGGCCACAGTGTCGGGACTTTGAGGGGAGAGGTGGTACCCACTGAGGACACTGGGAAGGAGGGGAAAGTTGTCATGCCGCATTTTGTTGTGATGAGAGAACAGCATGATGGTTGTGAATTCCCTTGGTTGTGGTGTCTCGCTCTTGGCAAAATATTAGTTCGTTTGATAGCCAACTTGATAATTAATACTTTTTCCTTCCACTCACTCTGCATGAAAAATAATCACTACAAGTTGATGATTAAGTGTTTAAACTTCTCGACTGGCTGGCAATGCTCTTCAGGGAGAGAGTTATTCAATAATGTGAACTGAAACTACTTCTTCCTGAACTGAGAATATAGACGAGAACCACAGTGATCATTATCACTGGATTATGAAGGATCACTATGCATAATCAGGTTTACGTCCACTTGAGGCTTTAGTGTCATGTAAGCGCTGCCGTCGACGAAGTGATGGTCACGGTCAGTTATAATGATAGTAATTATAATAACAAGCACATGCTGGAATGACTCCCGTCACGAATAGCACTGACAGTAATGGCGGCAGACCAGCAAGTACAGGAACGTCAATTGCAACACTTAATGGACACGACACCAATGAAGTGATGAACTTGTACAGACACACAGACACTTGCTGCACATAATCTCTGTCAGCGACACTTTCCCTTCACACCCTCACTCATTTCACACACACGGAGAACTTTCATCAGTGATCAAATTTCCATATCAAATGAACATTGCGTTTTCCACATTAAGTCAGCAATATATTCTCATTACTTGTGCATCATTCAAAGGGATCTGAATGTTCATTGCTTCGTGTTTGTTTGCTTTGAAGGCACGGTAAAAACTGTTCAGTAAATAAAAAAAAAAATCGAGTAGTGCACATTTTCAAGTATTGTGTTGTTTTATCCACAACACATGATGAAACACAGAATGGAGAAAAAGCAAGATCAGCCAAGCCAGGCGAAGAAACCAAGATGTTATGATGAGAGTTGTTAACAAACCCAGTGTAAGAAACACGTGTTCAGCACACTGGGTTGTTTCCACTGGTGGCTTGCGTGACGCGGGACGTTCAGGTGAGGCGATAGTGCGCCCGCCTCCTCTACGTATGCGGGAGGCAAAGGTGACAGGCCACGTGTCAGGCTGACATGGCAACACCACATGTAGCACTCTCCTTTTCTCCCATACTCCTCCCTCATCCAATTCTCACTGTCTTCATCAGTACGCTGATGACCCCCTACTTTCTCTCTCTCTCTCTCTCTCTCTCTCTCTCTCTCTCTCTCTGCTTTTTTTTTTTTTTTTTTTATTTACACTATGTGGGCTTTTCACGAGAATTTATGGGGTAAAGGGATACTTTTTGGATACCTGCTTTCTCAAAGCCCACCCGCTAGGAAACCGTTGCCCCTGGTGAGTAAGCCCAACCTACACTCGGACCGTGGACAGGATTCGAACCCGTGCGCTTGGAGACCCCTCGGACCCCAAAGCAAGCATCATCACATTCTTTTCATTCTCTAACTTTCTATTTTTCTTTTCACTTACTTCTCTTTTTCCATCTTTATTTAATTTCCTTTTTTCTCACTTTTATTTTACTATCTCATTCACTTTTCCTGTTGTGATGGCGGGAGGCGGTAGCTGGGGAGTAGAAGGGAAGCTGGAGGGAAGGGGAAGGGAAATGGGAAGCATGGAAGGGGAAAAAAACTGTACAAGAAAAGGTGCAGAATAGAAACATTTTTACAAGAGTGAAAGGAAGACGGGCTGGGGAACACTGCAGCACCGAGTGAGGGAGGCGGCGAGAAGATTACAAAGGAAAAGCACAGGCCGGGGACACTTCTATTGTGTAACGAGGGAGTCTGCTGCTGTTGCTGGTGCACCACGCAAGGGAGACATGAGGGAGCAGGGCCCTCCACCGTCCTCTTCAGGCAGTTAACAGGGAACACAGTTACAGGGAAACAATTAGAAGAGAACACTGCTTTTGCAGAAAACGAATTGATGTAATAATAATAACATTTAAATGAGAGTACCAGTCAACCATCAGCGTCTGCACGGACGTTAAAAGTTAAAGTTGAAGTTCGCTGGGTTTCAGTTCCAGTGCCCATCACTGATGTTCCCTAGAACGTCGGCCAGGCGAACCCAACCCCCACTGCGGTGCCCAACCACAGCAGTAGCCTCCCAGTGAACAGCTGAAGCTCACGGGTCCGGGCGAGACTCGATCTGCCGACCTCGGAGTGCGAGGCCAGCGCGCTGCCACTGTGCTGGCCCGAGGCGAGGTGGGAATATGTTTAGTAGTGAAGATCAGGTGGCGTCGCTTTAGTTCTCATAGGAAAGATGAGGACAGTTAGTAACATTTATGTAAAGACATTAAGTGACACAGGAACAGCCACGCGGACTCTGGGACCAGGAAAGTAAAGGTGAAGAGAGGGACAAGAGAGGAGGTAGAGAGGGACGAGTGAGGCAGAAGAGGAAAATCAAAAGGAAGCATGGAGACCTGGCGGTGAAGCAGGGAAGCAGACAGGGGAGGGTGTGTTTGGAGGGGGAAGAAGAAAGAGGAAAGGGAGCGAGGGAAAAAGAGTTGTTGAAGAGAAGTGGTGAGTGTGATGGGCAGGTGAGAGGAACAGCGGCTCAGGTGTACCCAGAACTGTGACTCTTCCTTAATTTAATGGAGGGAAAGTACACACACACACACACACACACACACACACACACACACACACACACACACACACACACACACACACACACACACACACACACACACACACACAATGTGTAGCCCCTGTTCACCTAGCAGTAAATAGGTACGGGATGTAACTCGAGGGGTTGTGGCCTCGCTTTCCCGGTGTGTGGAGTGTGTTGTGGTCTCAGTCCTACCCGAAGATCGGTCTATGAGCTCTGAGCTCGCTCCGTAATGGGAAGACTGGCTGGGTGACCAGCAGGCGACCGTGGTGGTGGTGGTGAATTACATTATTTTCTTCAGCGTTTTTTCACATCACTTCTTGTTCCTTCCTTTCTTCTCTCCTTCCTTCCTTCTTTCCTTCAACCTTCCCTTCATTCTCTTTTTCACTGCCAATTTTTTGTGTTGGTTGCAGGATTAACAGAAGAGCGGAATGACTTTTACGCGCTTCTGTGCGTGTGTGTGTGTGGCCCCGTCTCCATATCTACACTTATCCAATCTTACTTTAAAAATATGCACATTCGTTGCAGACACTACTTCTTCATTCAAACTGTTCCACGCCTCAATACATCTTTGCGGGAAACTATATTTTTTAACATCTCTCAGACATCTTTCTTTTCTCAGCATTTTACTATGCGATCTTGTGCTTTGAATGTCATATTCTTCTCTAAGGATCAGTTTCTCATTATCCAGTTGGTTCATAATTGTGTGTGTTTTAAATTCGTTTCTCGTCCCTTTTCTCTTCGATGGTTTCTTCAACACAATCACCGCCACGTATTATTTACAATGGTTGCTTTCCCTCTCTATCCTTCACACCGTCATTTATTTCTTCCTTTCCTTTCCATCCACCGTGTCTTCCTCATCCACACTATCCATTCACCGTTGTTCCTTGTCACCTTCCCTTCTCTACCTCTCAGTCACTCTTCCCTTTCCACCCTCTCATTTGTCATCTCCTCCCTCTTGTCTTCACCTCCACCAACAAGACACACCAGGAGTCAGTCAGTGTCTTAGGGCGCTCCTCACCTTACGCCAGCCCCGCGCCTCACCTCTTCACTGCTGCTTCCTAGAGACACTTCCTTCCTACATGTATTACTTGTCCTTCACCACGACCACCACCATCACCACCACCACCATCATCAAGGCAAGGGTCATGAAGGTTTCTGCTCCCTCTTCCCTACGCTGTATCTCTTCCTCCTCCTCCTTCTCCTCCTCTCTCTCATTTCCTTCCTCTTCATTCATCGTTTCTCATCTCCTTCCTCTTCGTTTTCTTCTGGTTTCACTCTTCTTAACCTTGTTATTTTTTGTTCCTGTTTTTGTTTTTCTTCTTCTTACTCTTCTTCCTCTTCCTTCTTATCACTTTCTCCTTGTCCTTCTCATATTCTCTCTCTCTTCTCTCTCTCTCTCTCTCTCTCTCTCTCTCTCTCTCTCTCTCTCTCTCTCTCTCTCTCTCTCTCTCTCTCTCTCTCTCTCTCTCTCTCTCTCTCTCTCTCTCTCTCTCTCTCTCTCTCTCTCTCTCTCTCTCACACACACACACACACACACACACACACAAACACACACAAAATAGTTTAACCATAGATGTTTAATTTGTTTCTGCGTAATGTTTGCTCATAAAGCGTGGGGACGAGCAATTGTGTGTGTGTGTGTGTGTGTGTGTGTGTGTGTGTGTGTGTGTGTGTGTGTGTGTGTGTGTGTGTGTGTGTGTTTTTTTTCCCCTACTTTCATACTGACATGCGTGCAAGCACATACACAGGCATTCACTCAGGCAAAATAACTTTACTATTTATACATATGGATATAAAACATTATTTGTGTGTATGTGTGTGTGTGTGTGTGTGTGTGTGTGTGTGTGTGTGTGTGTACATAAATATGCAGTGTTTGTCTCATATTGATGGAAGAGTTGAATCCACACAAACATTTGGTGCAAAGTCATCCCGCGCATTTGCACATTTTCGCCAATCATTGTCGTGTTTGCTTCCATGTTTTGTTCATAATGAAAGTTTGTTGAAGGAGTGTTTGATTTTTGAGCCATTTATTACTTACTTCCTGACGTATTTATTTGTACATTTGCTTATTCATTTATTTATCTTTTCGTTTCTAGTTCATTTATTTCTCTGCTACAGCATTAATCACTTTTCTCTTCGCGCCACATCACTTGTATTTGTTTATCTCTCTCTTTGGAAAGCTGAAAGTTTTGCAAGATAAGGAAGGCCAAACCTAACCACTGCCATTCATGTCCCACCTATCACTGGCTGACGTGGCGGCGTTTGTATGTGTGTGTGTGTGTGTGTGTGTGTGTGTGTGTGTGTGTGTGTGTGTGAGTGGCTCAGCTGCCTCGGGTGTGAAACATTACAGTTCCCTGAAGTGTCGTCTGTCTCATAATTGAGGAGCATGTCATCAGTGTTCCAGGAAGACACTCTCTGGAACAGACCCACACTTGTATTGACTTGGTAAGTGAAATAATGTGCGGCTGTTTTCAACTAGTGAAGTCATTTCTAATGTGACAAAGGACTGTTTTGTTTTCATTAACCTCATCGCGAGGTAATGCCGTCATGGTAATTACTTACTTGACGTAAATTGTGCGCGATGTTGTGAAATTATCGTCATTTTCCGCATGTTGTTCTGGAAATGTTCGAGCCTTCCCTGAACTGAACATTGGCACGTGTCAACCTGATGCGGTGGTGGCTGCCGGATGACTCCCCCAGTGCAAGGCTATCGCTAGTCAAGCCTTCTTTGTTTTTCTTACGCTCCAGATTAGTGAATTGTTCCCTTCCCCTTGACTTCCTTGCTGCTGCTTCGAACACTGTGAAGTCACTCAGTGGGACAACCTCAGTGTACTGCTCGTATGCAATAACTTTGGTGTGAGAGGTGATAACATGTTGAAAACTACAGCGTTGTACTCAGAACAACACAAACAAATATGATTTTATAAGGAAAAAAATGTTTGATCCTTTTTGACAGGTGTGACTTTTCCCCGCTGTAACACACGGAAAGTCAATCAACTCCCCGTACGTAAAGGGTTACATTATTCCTATTTCAATTCTTCTTCTTCTTCTTCATCTTTGAGTTTTTCTTCTTTTCATTCTTCTTCTTTTCATTCTTCCTCTTTAAATTCTTTTTCTTTGAATTATTTCTCTTTTTAATTCCTTTCATTATTTCAATTGTTTTAATGACTTTATTTTTTATTGTTTGATTGTTTTATATCTACGTTTTTTAAATCTTCTTTTTTAATCCTTCTTCTTCTTCTTTTAATTCTTTTTCTTTTATTTTTTTCAGTGTAATTCATTTCGTTCTTCCTCTTATCATTGTTTTTCTACCTTTAATTCTTCTTCTGACTTTAATTTTTCTTCATGGACTGCTTCTAATTTTTTAGTATTTCTTCATTTACTTCTTTTAGGAACACTTTTTTATTATTTTTCCTTCTTTTTATTTTTGTTTCTAGTTCTTCTTTTCTTTGATTTATTCTTCATCTTTTAATTCCTCATTTCGAATTCTTGTTTTTCTTTTATTCTTCATCTTTTGTCTCTTCTTTTTATTTTTCATTCTTAATTCTTCTTTTAATTCTTTTCTTTTCTTTTTGTTCTTTTAATTCTTTTTTTAATTTATCTTCATTCAATTATTTTTCTTTTATTGTTTTTCTTTTAACTCTTCTTCTTTTATTTTTTTCTTTTGATTCTTCTTCTTATAATTCTTCATCTTCTTTTATTTTTTTCAATTTCTGAAGCTTCTTTCAATTCATCTTTTGTCATCTTTCATTTCTCTTCTTTTTTATTTTTCTTCTTTTCAATTTTCTTAATCTTTGAATTCTTCTTCTTTTAAATCTTCTTATTCTTTTCATTCGTCTTATTTTCATTACTCTTCTTCTTTTGATATTTCCTTTTCATTGAATTCTTCTTCTTCTTCTGTTTCTCCTTATAAGTTTTCTTCTTCTACTTTATTTATTATTATTATCATTATTATTATTAGGAGGAGAAAGGAAACGATAAATGGGAGATGACAGCAGCTTGGGGGAAGTATAGAGGAAGCTGAGAGAGAGAGAGAGAGAGAGAGAGAGAGAGAGAGAGAGAGAGAGAGAGAGAGAGAGAGAGAGAGAGAGAGAGAGAGAGAGAGAGAGAGAGAGAGAAAGTGTTGAATCCGGGAGTAGAAGAGTGAGTTAAAACCAGTTAGAAGGAGTTACCAAACAGCCTCGAAAGGACCAAGAGGTCTGTTGCTTTTTGGCTTTCCTCTGTATTCCTCCTCCTCCTCCTCCTCCTCCTCCTCCTCCTCTTCGTCATGTAATTCCTCTCATTCACTCCTAATCTATATTATAATGAAAAGTCGCGGGGAATGAAAGACAGAATGCTTTGATTAATAACGTAGTGTTAGATTTTCCTCTCGTGTTCTGTCTGGCCATTGCACAACAGAGAGAGAGAGAGAGAGAGAGAGAGAGAGAGAGAGAGAGAGAGAGAGAGAGAGAGAGAGAGAGAGAGAGAGAGAGAGAGAGAGAGAGAGAGAGAGAGAGAGAGAGAGAGATAAACTTCCTGAGAGAGAGAGAGAGAGAGAGAGTTACCAATCTTATCGTCATTTTTATCTTGGTTCTAATTGTCTATCTTTAATGTAAGTTCCATTAAGTGTTCCAAGTTTCTCTCTTTTTTTTCTCTCATGGCTCATCAGGAACTCTTCTGCCCACAAACTTCAAGGGATTCCAACCTCTTAAGGATTTACTGACCCTGTTCCTTCTCCTCCTCCTCCTCTTATTACTCTCCTTCATCCTCCTCTTCCTCCTCTTTCTCCTCTTCTTTCTTCTTTCTTCTCCTCTTTGTCATGTTCGTCCTTGTTCCTTTTGTTCTGTCTTCCTTTTGTTATCCTCTTTATTAATTTGTCTTTATTCATCTTTTATCTTCCTTCTCTTCTTCCCCATTATATGTTTTCCTCTTCTTCTTTTTCTCCTTTTTCCATTTTTCTGTTCTTCTCTTTTCCTTTCCTACATATTTTGGTTATTTTTTTTAGTGCTTCTTTTCCTCCACCTCTTCCTCCTCCTCTTCCTCCTCCTCCTCCTCGTCCTCCTTCTCCTCCTCCTTCTCCTCCTCCTCTTCCTCCCCCTACTCTTCAGTGTTTAAACATCATCCTTTTTTTGTGCTGTTTTATTTCTGTAATTTAAAACATACGTCGTCGTCTTCTTCTTCTTCTTCTTCTTCTTCTTCTTCTTCTTCTTCTTCTTCTTCTTCTTCTTCTTCTTCTTCTTCTTCTTCTTCTTCTTCTTCTTCTTCTTCTTATTATTATTATTATTCCTCTTCTTTTTCTTCTTCTTCCTCTTCTAGTTATTCTTGTTTTTGCTCCTGTTCTCCTCCTCCTCCTCCTCCTCCTCCTCCTCCCCTCCTGTTCCAGAAGAATTACCCTTAATTGAAGTAGCATGGAACACAATTTCACCTGCAGAGCCTTAAGGGACTAGTGTAAACTCCATTATCTAACTCTCTCTCTCTCTCTCTCTCTCTCTCTCTCTCTCTCTCTCTCTCTCTCTCTCTCTCTCTCTCTCTCTCTCAGATTTTTCTTAATTGTTATGGATTGAGAAATGAGAGAGATATATAGAGAGAGAGAGAGAGAGAGAGAGAGAGAGAGAGAGAGAGAGAGAGAGAGAGAGAGAGAACATATCCTTTGCTAAGCGTAAAATTGATGTCAGTTTATTTCTATATTGTTTGTATAATTTTCCATAGGTCAATGGCCATTTCTTGGCAAGTCTTTCTTATCTGTGTTTTTCTTTAATATTGGTTTTAAGAGCTGGAATAATGTGAGGACTAACTTTTTTTGTTTTTAAGGCGAATATTTTTTATTGGGAAGTGTTCTTGAAATAAGATGTCAAATATTATACGGAACAAATTATAGGCTTGGTCAGTGGTCAGGAGTTCAGTGTGTGTGTGTGTGTGTGTGTGTGTGTGTGTGTAATTCTCTGTTTGATCTTCAGCAGTCTCTGACGAGACAGCCAGACGTTTCCCTACGAAACGAGCTCAGAGCTCATTATTTCCGATCTTCGGATAGGCCTGAGACCAGGCACACACCACACACAACAAGGTCACAACTCCTCGATTTACATCCCGTACCTACTCACTGCTAGGTGAACAGGGGCCCCGCCGATTCGATTCCCCGGCCGGGGAATCGAACCACGGTCCTCTGGCTTGTGAAGCCAGCGCTCTAACCACTGATCTACCGGGCCGTGTGTGTGTGTGTGTGTGTGTGTGTGTGTGTGTGTGTGTGTGTGTGTGTGAATAATACAAATAATGAAGGTGACCAAAAACATGTATATTATTTACACGATAGGCATTAACTCATTCAACCATAATGATGATGATAATGATGAAAAAAGAATATTCTTTTGTATCTACATCATTAATGGTTGTTTGGACAATATGGACATCTCGAGAGAGAGAGAGAGAGAGAGAGAGAGAGAGAGAGAGACAAAGTGAGAGAAAGAGAGGGAGATTCCTGTTTCTAATTCATCAGATGACAATATGTAAGTAACAAAGTTTTCAGGGTACTCTCTCTCTCTCTCTCTCTCTCTCTCTCTCTCTCTCTCTCTCTCTCTCTCTCTCTCTCTCTCTCTCTCTCTCTCTCTCTCTCTCTCTCTCTCTCAGGGTAACCTCATCCATGGTTTCATGTTCCACTTTCTTTTTTATTCTTTCTTTTATTTCTTTTCATTCTTCTTCTTTCAATTCTTTATTTTTTTCAATTCTTTTTCTTATACATCTCTTGGTTCTCAATTTTCTTTCCGTATAATTCTTTTTTTTAATTCATCATAATTCAATTCTTTTTATTAATATTTAAATTCTTCTTCTTTTAATTTTTCGTGTTTAAATTCTTCTTCTTATAAATATTTATTTTTATTTTTTATTTTTTTTTTAAATTTTCTTTTAAATTTTCTTAATCTTTGAATTCTTCTTTTAAATCTTCTTATTCATTTAATTCATCTAATTTTGATTACTCTTCTTCTTTTAATATTTCTTTTTCATTTAATTCTTCTTCTTCTTCTTCTTCTTCTTAAAAGTTTTGTTCTTGTAATTTTTTTCCTTTTAATTTTCTTCTTCCTGTGGACACCACAACCACCTGTGACTTGCTGTGGACACCACAACCACTTGTGCCTTCCTGTGGACACCACAACCACCTGTGTCTTCCTGTGGACACCACAACCACCTGTTTCTTCAGGTGGACACCACAACCACCTGTTTCTTCCTGTGGACACCACAACCACCTGTGTCTTCCTGTGGACACCACAACCACCTGTGTCTTCCTGTGGACACCACAACCACTTGTGTCTTCCTGTGGACACCACAATCACCTGTGTCTTCCTGTGGACACCAGAACCACCTGTTTCTTCCTGTGGACACCACAACGACCTGTGTCTTCCCGTGGACACCACAACCACCTGTGTCTTCCTGTGGACACCACAACCACCTGTGTCTTCCTGTGAACACCACAACCACCTGTGTCTTCCTGTGGACACCACAACCACCTGTGTCTTCCTGTGGACACCAAACCACCTGTGTCTTCCTTTAGACATCACAATCACCTGTGTCTTCCTGTGGACACCACAACCACCTGTGTCTTCCTGTGGACACCGCAACCACCTGTGTCTTCCTGTGGACACCACAACCACCTGGGCTTTCCTGTGGACACCACAACCAGCTGGGCCTTCTTCTGGACACCACAACCACCAGGGCCTTCCAGAGGACAGCACAACCACCTGTGTCTTCCTGTGGACACCACAACCACCTGTGTCTTCTCACCACAACATTTTCCTTGCCATCTAATCACCACCATTTAATTCTTCTTCTTCTTCTTCTTCTTCTTAAAAGTTTTGTTCTTGTAATTTTTTCTTCTTTTAATTTTCTTTTTCCTGTGGACACCAAAACCACCTGGGCTTTCCTGTGGACACCACAACTAGCTGGGCCTTCTTCTGGACACCACAACCACCAGGGCCTTCCAGTGGACACCACAACCACCTGTGTCTTCCTGTGGACACCACAACCACCTGTGTCTTCCTGTGGACACCACAACCACCTGTGTCTTCCTTTAGACATCACAACCACCTGTGTCTTCCTGTGAACACCACAACCACCTGGGCCTTCCTGTGGACACCACAACCACCTGTGTCTTCCTGTGGACACCACAACCACTTGTGTCTTCCTGTGGACACCACAACCACCTGGGCCTTCCTGTGGACACCACAACCACCTGTGTCTTCCTGTGGACACCACAACCACCTGTGTCTTCCTGTGGACACCACAACCACCTGTGTCTTCCTGTGGACACCACAACCACCTGTGTCTTCCTGTGGACACCACAACCACCTGTGTCTTCCTGTGGACACCACAACCACCTGTGTCTTCTCACCACAACATTTTCCTTGCCATCTAATCACCACCATTTAATTCTTCTTCTTCTTCTTCTTCTTCTTCTTCTTCTTCTTAAAAGTTTTGTTCTTGTAATTTTTCAATTTTCCACACCACCCACCTGTGTCTTCCTGTGGACACCACAACCACCTGTGTCTTCCTGTGGACACCACAACCACCTGTCCTTCCTGTGGACACCACCATTTAATTCTTCTTCTGGACACCACCTGTGTCTTCCTGTGGACACCACAACCATTTTCCTGTGGACACCAAAACCACCTGTGACTTGCTGTGGAAACCACAACCACCTGTGTCTTCCTGTGGACACCACAACCACCTGGGCCTTCCTGTGGACACCACAACCACCTGTGTCTTCCTGTGGACACCACAACCACCTGTGTCTTCCTGTGGACACCACAACCACCTGTGTCTTCCTGTGGACACCACAACCACCTGTGTCTTCCTGTGGACACCACAACCACCTGTGTCTTCCTGTGGACACCACAACCACCTGTGTCTTCCTGTGGACACCACAACCACCTGTGTCTTCCTGTGGACACCACAACCACCTGTGTCTTCCTGTGGACACCACAACCACCTGTGTCTTCCTGTGGACACCACAACCACCTGTGTCTTCCTGTGGACACCACAACCACCTGTGTCTTCCTGTGGACACCACAACCACCTGTGTCTTCCTGTGGACACCACAACCACCTGTGTCTTCCTGTGGACACCACAACCACCTGTGTCTTCCTGTGGACACCACAACCACCTGTGTCTTCCTGTGGACACCACAACCACCTGTGTCTTCCTGTGGACACCACAACCACCTGTGTCTTCCTGTGGACACCACAACCACCTGTGTCTTCCTGTGGACACCACAACCACCTGTGTCTTCCTGTGGACACCACAACCACCTGTGTCTTCCTGTGGACACCACAACCACCTGTGTCTTCCTGTGGACACCACAACCACCTGTGTCTTCCTGTGGACACCACAACCACCTGTGTCTTCCTGTGGACACCACAACCACCTGTGTCTTCCTGTGGACACCACAACCACCTGTGTCTTCCTGTGGACACCACAACCACCTGTGTCTTCCTGTGGACACCACAACCACCTGTGTCTTCCTGTGGACACCACAACCACCTGTGTCTTCCTGTGGACACCACAACCACCTGTGTCTTCCTGTGGACACCACAACCACCTGTGTCTTCCTGTGGACACCACAACCACCTGTGTCTTCCTGTGGACACCACAACCACCTGTGTCTTCCTGTGGACACCACAACCACCTGTGTCTTCCTGTGGACACCACAACCACCTGTGTCTTCCTGTGGACACCACAACCACCTGTGTCTTCCTGTGGACACCACAACCACCTGTGTCTTCCTGTGGACACCACAACCACCTGTGTCTTCCTGTGGACACCACAACCACCTGTGTCTTCCTGTGGACACCACAACCACCTGTGTCTTCCTGTGGACACCACAACCACCTGTGTCTTCCTGTGGACACCACAACCACCTGTGTCTTCCTGTGGACACCACAACCACCTGTGTCTTCCTGTGGACACCACAACCACCTGTGTCTTCCTGTGGACACCACAACCACCTGTGTCTTCCTGTGGACACCACAACCACCTGTGTCTTCCTGTGGACACCACAACCACCTGTGTCTTCCTGTGGACACCACAACCACCTGTGTCTTCCTGTGGACACCACAACCACCTGTGTCTTCCTGTGGACACCACAACCACCTGTGTCTTCCTGTGGACACCACAACCACCTGTGTCTTCCTGTGGACACCACAACCACCTGTGTCTTCCTGTGGACACCACAACCACCTGTGTCTTCCTGTGGACACCACAACCACCTGTGTCTTCCTGTGGACACCACAACCACCTGTGTCTTCCTGTGGACACCACAACCACCTGTGTCTTCCTGTGGACACCACAACCACCTGTGTCTTCCTGTGGACACCACAACCACCTGTGTCTTCCTGTGGACACCACAACCACCTGTGTCTTCCTGTGGACACCACAACCACCTGTGTCTTCCTGTGGACACCACAACCACCTGTGTCTTCCTGTGGACACCACAACCACCTGTGTCTTCTCACCACAAATTTTCCTTGCCATCTAATCACCTTTCTACTTTCATTCTTCTTCTTCTTTAATTATTATTATAATTATTATTTTCCTTCTTTAATTCTTCTGCTTGTAATTTTTCTTTATTAATTCTTGATCTATATTTTTCTCTAATTCTTTTTCTTCTAAATTCTCTTCTTTAATTCTTCTTTTTCTATTTTTGCTTCTTTAATTCTTCTTCTAATTTTCATCTTTAATTTTATTTTTCTGGTTTTCTTCTTTAATTGTTATTCTTGTAGTTTTCTCTTTTAATTCTTCTTGTTCTTCTATCCGGGAATCATGTTTTTCGTTTGAATCTGTCCCCCCCTCACTATTGGTCCTGGGGCAAGTGGAGGTATCTGGCAACTTTTCTCGCTCGCCTTCCTTGAGCCTTGAGACATAATGTGTTCCCCTCACAATACGTCATCTTTTCCTGTGTCATCGGAGGTTGGGGGGTATTTCTTAGCGGCGGGTTCTGCCATGGGTTTGGGAGAATTTTTGGTATGCAATAACTTTGGTGTGAGAGGTGATAACATGTTGAAAACTACAGCGTTGTACTCAGAACAACACAAACAAATATGATTTTATAAGGAAAAAAATGTTTGATCCTTTTTGACAGGTGTGACTTTTCCCCGCTGTAACACACGGAAAGTCAATCAACTCCCCGTACGTAAAGGGTTACATTATTCCTATTTCAATTCTTCTTCTTCTTCATCTTTGAGTTTTCTTCTTTTCATTCTTCTTCTTTTCATTCTTCCTCTTTAAATTCTTTTCTTTTAATTATTTCTCTTTTAATTCTTTTCCTTATTTCAATTGTTTTTAATGACTTTATTTTTTTATTGTTTGATTGTTTTATATCTACGTTTTTTAAATCTTCTTTTTTAATCCTTCTTCTTCTTCTTTTAATTCTTTTCTTTTATTTTTTCAGTGTAATTCATTTCGTTCTTCCTCTTATCATTGTTTTTCTACCTTTAATTCTTCTTCTGACTTTAATTTTTCTTCATGGACTGCTTCTAATTTTTTAGTATTTCTTCATTTACTTCTTTTAGGAACACTTTTTTTATTATTTTTCCTTCTTTTTATTTTTGTTTCTAGTTCTTCTTTTCTTTGATTTATTCTTCATCTTTTAATTCCTCATTTCGAATTCTTGTTTTTCTTTTATTCTTCATCTTTTGTCTCTTCTTTTTATTTTTCATTCTTAATTCTTCTTTTAATTCTTTTCTTTTCTTTTTGTTCTTTTAATTTTTTTTATTTATCTTCATTCAATTATTTTTCTTTTATTGTTTTTCTTTTAACTCTTCTTCTTTTATTTTTTCTTTTGATTCTTCTTCTTATAATTCTTCATCTTCTTTTATTTTTTTCAATTTCTGAAGCTTCTTTCAATTCATCTTTTGTCATCTTTCATTTCTCTTCTTTTTTATTTTTCTTCTTTTCAATTTTCTTAATCTTTGAATTCTTCTTCTTTTAAATCTTCTTATTCTTTTCATTCGTCTTATTTTCATTACTCTTCTTCTTTTGATATTTCCTTTTCATTGAATTCTTCTTCTTCTTCTGTTTCTCCTTATAAGTTTTCTTCTTCTACTTTTCTTCTTCAAATGTTCATCTTTTTGAAGTCTTCTTCTTTTAATTCTTGTTTTTCCTTTACTTCTTCTTCTTTTGACTTGATTTACTTTTCCTTTTAACTCTTTTTTTAATACTTGGCCTATTTAAATTCTTCGTCTTCTTTTACTTATTCCTCGTTTTGTTCATTCTTCTTCGTTTGATTTTCGTTTTTTCCTCTTTTAATTCCTCTTATCCTTTTTTAGCTTGTTCTTTTCATTCTTTTCTCTTTTCAATTCATTCTCTTGTTTTATTTGTTATTTCTTTTTATTATTGTTATACATTTTATTTTTCTTAAATTTTCGTTTAAAATTTTCTTCTTTGAATTTTTTTTCTTATTTCAATTCTTGTTCCTTCTTTAATTCTTCTTCTTTTAACTCTTCTTAATGTTTCAATTCAACTTCTTTCCATTATTTTATTCTTTTTAATACATCCTCTTTTAATCATTCCTCTTCTTTTAATACTTCTTCTTTTAATTCTTCTTCTTTTGTCTTCTTTTAGTTTCTCTTTTATTTTATTTTACTCCTTTATTTTTTTCTTTTAATTCTTTTTTCACATTTTAATTCATTTAATTATTTTCCTTTAATTATTTTTCATCTTTTATTTTTTATTCTTCTTTTAATTTTTCTTCTTATTTTGATTTTTTTTTTTTCGTTTAATTCTTGCTCTCCTTATAATTCCACTTCTTTTAATTCTTCCATTTTTTTAATAATCTTTTTCTTTTTTCTTTGAATTATTTTCTTCTTTTAATTGTTGTTGTTCTCTTAATTCTTGTTTTCTTATAAAAGAATAAAATTTTCTTCTTTGAATTGATTTTTAAAATTATGACGTTAAATTAAACTACAATAAATTAAACAAAACTCAATTTTAATAAATGAAACACAAATCTATGAAGCTCAAGTAAAGTTATTAAAACTCAACAAAATTGAAGTAGAATGAGGTGAATTGAATGTTTTTGTGTGTGTTTTCCTGATGTGAGCCTGTGTGGTGGTGGTGGAGGGATCACTCACTACTAATTAGGCTTCCTTAGCTAGTAAGTAGGCAATACGTATATCACCAGCACATTTTGAGATGATCTCCTCAATCAGCTTTAGCTTAATTAAAGTCAAGGAAGCATTTCTGTCCACCATTTGCTTTGCATTTCACTGATGCAATGTCCACCACCAATCTGACAAATATTGTCTTGTAATATTTCTTGACACCTTTACGAGGTGATGTTTGTACACATTATTATTATTATTATTATTATTATTATTATTATTATTATTATTATTATTATTATTATTATTATTTGGTCCATTTTGTCCACTCCAGCCATGTGTTTGCTGCTTACTTACTTACTTGCTGCCTGCTGCTACTACTACTACTACTACTACTACTACTACTACTACTACTACTACTACTACTACTACTACTACTACTACTACTACTACTACTACTACTGTTTGTTACCACTTCCATAGAATCCTCATAATATACTATTGTGGTTAGCAAGATGACTCATCTATTTGTTATCCCTCCATTGATTTCATGTTATGTTTGTAGTAGTAGTAGTAGTCGTAGTAGTAGTAGTAGTAGTAGTAGTAGTAGTAGTAGTAGTAGTAGTAGTAGTAGTAGTAGTAGTAGTAGTAGTAGTAGTAGCATTTTTGTGTTGAATCTGACAGTGCCTATTGCCTCTGTGTTAATACTATCAAGAAAAACAATTGCAAACCATTGTATTGTGGTGAAGTGATCAACAGAGTGTAGTAGTAGACTAGTAGTAGCTACTGGCCCCCCTGCTGATTGAGTAGGGAGTGCCTTAGTCTCAAAACTATTTTAGTAGGTAGCTAGGCTTTGTAAGTGTTTGTTTTCACCTTTTCGTCTGGCAAGGCTTCTATTTAGTTTTGTTTGGTGTGTAGTAGATAGAGTAAAAGATGCCAAACATAGCCAGTATCACACTCAGATAAGATAGAAGATTGTATGGTGAATGTAGGTATCTGTTCCATTTTAGCCGACGTAGTTGTGCACCTACCTTTGCAGAGGAGGAGAGACTCACTCATCAATGCTTACATTTTGCTTTGGAACATCATAAGATGACTTGAATCTTTGTATGAGAGTATCCAGGGCCTCCTCCTTCAACTTGAATGTAGTAAGTAAGTAGGTAGGCTCACTATCACACAAATGAAGGACAAGAGCAAATCTGTCTGTCTCTTGATATACATTTTGGGGTCCGAGGGGTCTCCAAACGCACGGGTTCGAATCCTGTCTACGGTCTGAGTGTAGGTTGGCCTTCCTCACTCGGGGCAACGGTTTCCTAGCGGGTGGGCTTTGAGATAGGAGGTACCCTAAAAAGTTTCCCCTTTACCCGATAAATTCCCGTGAAAAGCCAACTTGGTATAAAAAAAAAGGAGTACAAATCATCTGATTGTTAGAGTGATAGGAATAAATAAATGGATGGGTTTTTCACACACAATTCCTTGCAATCCATGGATGGAATGAATGCATCCATTTGTTGGATCTCTCCATAATAGTGTACAGAAGTGTGTGCTTCTTCTCTTCCTCCTTTTTTCATGACAGAACAACAAGACTTTTGGTGCATGCATACTTATTGGTGGTCTGTGACACAATGTGATCCAGTCATTCCTCATCAAAAACACCCTCAAATATTTCTAAAGGTGATTCACTCACTCACTCACTCACTGAGTGGACAAGTTAGACGCCACCATCTCCCTCCCGTAAAGGGAAAAAAGGCTTTGTGTCCACCACAGGTGATTGATTGTGGCAATTGTATTGAATATGATCCTGAGTTTGTGTTGTTTGTTCAGCATCAGACTGTCGGCCGCCGGCCATCTATCTATCTACCTATCTATCTATCTGGCTCAAGTTTAGGCTCTGATTCTGTATCAGTGGAATCACTCAGAATGATTGATCCATCTATCTAGATCCTCCGCTAACAAAGCCGTCATTTCTTCCGGATCAAGAGGTCTCTTTCTTTCTCCTTGCCATCCTAGCCTAATAAGAGGAACAAATGACTTAATAGCTTATCCGCCGCCGACACTAACCACTAGCCACGGTGACTGACTGTCCTTGAGTTGAGAGGCAATGTTGCCGCCAACTGTTTGCCGACTTCAAATGACAAGTAATCATTCATTCATTTGAACAATTTTGTTGCTTCGAACTAATACTCTCTATATACTCCATGCTACTACAATCACAACAAACGTCTACACACACACACACACACACACACACACACACTCACACACACACACTGGTTTCACAAGCCAGAGGACCGGGGTTCGATTCCCCGGCCGGGTGGAGATATTTGGGTGTGTCTCCTTTCACGTGTAGCCCCTGTTCACCTAGCAGTGAGTAGGTACGGGATGTAAATCGAGGAGTTGTGACCTTGTTGTCCCGGTGTGTGGTGTGTGCCTGGTCTCAGGCCTATCCAAAGATCGGAAATAATGAGCTCTGAGCTCGTTCCGTAGGGTAACGTCTGGCTGTCTCGTCAGAGACTGCAGCAGATCAAACAGTGAAACAAACACACACACACACACACACACACCATCCCACAAAAAGGAGGAGAAAAAGAAGAAGAAGAAGAAGAGGAATAGAAGGAAAAAGAGGAGGAAGACGAAGAATCTATGAGTAAAAGATAAAACCTAGCATTTTGAGAGAGAGAGAGAGAGAGAGAGAGAGAGAGAGAGAGAGAGAGAGAGAGAGAGAGAGATGATAGAAATGAATGCCTTGTGTTTTTAAGTGAGTATTTTCCAAGTGGAGATGCTGTTAGTGTGGCCACAGTTGAGAGCATTGCCCTTTGTGACTGACTGACTGACTGACTGACTGTGACTGTGACTGTGACTGACTGTGACTGTGATTGACTGTGACTGTGACTGACTGTGACTGTGACTGTGACTGTGACTGTGACTGTGACTGTGACTGTGACTGACTGTGACTGTGACTGTGACTGACTGTTGGTGCATGTTTTGTTCTCCTTCCCCTCTTCTTTACAGTCTCTCCTCCGCAGCTGTTCTCTCTTCCCTTGCCTTCTTTCTCCATATCTCTTCATTCTTCCCTCGCCACTGCCTCGCTCTTCTACTCCCGGATTCAACACTCTCTCTCTCTCTCTCTCTCTCTCTCTCTCTCTCTCTCTCTCTCTCTCTCTCTTCCTCTCTTCTCCTCCCAAGCTGCCGTTACCTCCCATTTATCATTCCTTTTCCTCCTAATAATAATAATGATAATAATAATAACGATAATAATAATAATAATAATAATAATAATAATAATAATAATAATAATAATAATAATGATAATAATAATAACGATAATAATTTTCGGTTCCTTCTTGTAACTTATAAATTAATAATAACAATTTAGTAATCTTTCCAGTGTCTTTTTTTTGATTTATTACATAAATTGTATTATTATCATGTCATATTATTATTATTATTATTATCATCTCCCATTTATCGTGGAATCTAGTGAAAGAGGAGAGAGGAGAGGAGGAAGGGATGGGGAACTCCTCCTCCTCCTCCTCCTCCTCCTCCTCCTCCTCCTCCTCCTCCTCTCCTTTTCCTCTTCCTCTTCTTCTTCTACTTACTCAAAATTTCTCATTCCATTTCATTCCTCAAATTTCTTCCTTTCTTTCGTCCTCCTCAAAATCTCCTCCTCCTCCTCCTCCTCCTCCTCCTCGTCCTCCTCCTCCTCCTCCTCCTCCTCCTCCTCCTCGTCCTCCTCCTCCTCCTCCTCCTCCTCTCTCCTCCTCCTCTTCTCCTCTTCTTCTTCTTCTTCTTCTTCTTCTTCTTCTTCTTCTTCTTCTTCTTCTTCTTCTTCTTCTTCTTCTTCTTCTTCTTCTTCCTCCTCCTCCTCCTCCTCTCTCGTGTACTGTCCTGTCTCTCTTATCTGTAGTCAGTTAGAAGGAGTTACCAAACAGCCTCCAAAGGACCAAGAGGTCTGTTGCTGTTTGGCTTTCCTTTGTATTCTTTCCTTTCCTCCTTCCTCCTCCTCCTCCTCCTCCTCCTCCTCCTCCTCCTCCTCCTTCTCCTACGGTGTCTTGAAGGGAATATATGAAATTTTGGTCATATGATGATAGCAATACGCGATTGGTTCTCTCTCTCTCTCTCTCTCTCTCTCTCTCTCTCTCTCTCTCTCTCTCTCTCTCTCTCTCTCTCTCTCTCTCAACTTAACCTAACCTAACTTATGGTTAAGTTAGGTTAGGTTAAGTTAGGTTAGTTTGGGTTAGGTTAGGTTAGGTTAGGATGGGTTAAGTGAGGTTTGGTTGGGTTAGGTTAGGTTTGGTGTGGTTCGTTTCCCTTCCAAGACGCGCTTCAAAAACCCCGAGACAATCATTGCCAGCACAAAGGGAACACTTGCATTGCCGGGAACTTGTTACAAGAGACACACAAAACGGCAATACAGTTGCCTATCCTTTCACTTCACTGGGGCAACTATTGTAATTCTTCTCTTATTTTTTTCCTCTCCTCTTTTTCATTCGTCGTTCTGTTTCCCTTCTTTTTTTTATTAAACTGGTGTAAATTTTTCTTTTTTTCGTTTTCTTTCATTCATTGTCACTTTTCTCCATTTTCTTTTCCATTTTTCTATTGCGTTTCTCTCTTTCTTTTTGTTGTGTTTTTTATTCCTTTTTTTTTACTTTTCTTTATTGCAATTCACTTTTTATCTTTTTATTTTGTTTTTTTGCTTTCATCGTTTTCACAAGTCTGAATGTTCGTGTGAGTGTGAGTGGATACATATGCATACCCTCCTCCTCCTCCTCCTCCTCCTCCTCCTCCTCCTCCTCCTCCTCCTCCTCTTCGTCATGTAATTCCTCTCAGTCACTCCTAATCTATTTTATAATGAAAAGTCGCGGGAGTGAAAGACAGAATGCTTTGATTAATAACGTAGTGTTAGATTTTCCTCTCGTGTTCTGTCTGGCCATTGCACAACAGAGAGAGAGAGAGAGAGAGAGAGAGAGAGAGAGAGAGAGAGAGAGAGAGAGAGAGAGAGAGAGAGAGAGAGAGAGAGTATCTTTGAATCATGTATTATCAGGTAACATGATTTTCTGATATCATTAATTAGATAAACTTCCTGACAGTTCGACGGATTTGGAAAATTAAGACTGAGATAAATTTTCCACAGAGAGAGAGAGAGAGAGAGAGAGAGAGAGAGAGAGAGAGAGAGAGAGAGAGAGAGAGAGTTTCCAATCTTATCGTCATTTTTATCTTGGTTCTAATTGTCTATCTTTAATGTAGGTTCAATTAAGTGTTCCAAGTTTCTCTCTTTTTTTTCTCTCATGGCTCATCAGGAACTCTTCTGCCCACAAACTTCAAGGGATTCCAACCCCCTTAAGGATTTACTGACCCTGTTCCTTCTCCTCCTCCTCCTCTATTACTCTCCTTCATCCTCTTCTTCCTCCTCTTTCTCCTCTTCTTTCTTTTTTCTTCTCCTCCTCTTTGTCATGTTCCTCCTTGTTCCTTTTGTTCTGTCTTCCTTTTGTTATCCTCTTTATTAATTTGTCTTTGTTCATCTTTTATCTTCCTTCTCCTCTTCCCCATTATCTATTTTCCTCTTCCTCCTTTTCTCCTTTTTCCATTTTTCTGCTCTTCTCTTTTCCTTTCCTATTTATTTTGGTTTTTTTTTTTTTAGTGTTTCTTTTCCTCCTCCTCCTCCTCCTCCTCCTCCTCCTCCTCCTCCTCCTCCTCCTCCTCCTCCTCCTCCTCCTCCTCCTCTCCTCCTCCTTTCTTGCCTGTTTCCAGAAGAATTACCTTTTTCTTAATCTTCCTGTCCTCCTCTAACACTCCTCCTCCTAAGTAGCATGGAACCTCCTCCTCCTCCTCCTGCCGTTCCAGAAGAATTACCCTTAATCGAAGTAGCATGGAACACAATTTCATCTGCAGAGCCTTAAGGGACTAGTGTAAACTCCATTATCTAACTCTCCAAGGCTCTCTCTCTCTCTCTCTCTCTCTCTCTCTCTCTCTCTCTCTCTCTCTCTCTCTCTCTCTCTCTCTCTCTCTCTCTCTCTCTCTCTCTCTCTCTCTCTCTCTCTCTCTCTCTCTCTCTCTCTCTCTCAGATTTTTCTTAATTGTTATGGTTTATCAGATTTTTCTTAATTGTTATGGTTTGAGAAAGAGAGAGAGAGAGAGAGAGAGAGAGAGAGAGAGAGAGAGAGAGAGAGAGAGAGAGAGAGAGAGAGAGAGAGAGAGAGAGAGAGAGAGAGAGAGAGAGAGATGTATTTAAATTAACAGTCTCTCACATTATTGTCATCACTATCACCACCACCACCACCACCACCACCACCACCACCACCACCACCACCACCACCACCATTACCACCAACCACCACCACCACCACCACCACCACCACCACCACCACCTCTATCATCATTACCATCATTATCCGCGACTTTCTTTTTTCTCGGTTTCTTAAAATGAAGATAGAAAAAATAGCCCATAACAACATTGATGGTGACAAAATATTCATTACACAAAATACACAAAAAATGCACAAAATTTTCAGTTTAGCGACAATTTTCTTCCCTTTCCCTTCCATAACCTTCATTATTTTCTTCCCCTCTTTCTTTTTTTGCCCTCTTTTTTTCTCTCTCTTTAAATCGCTTCTCTAATTTTTGGCCTTGTCTTCTGTTTCTTTCCACTTCCTTCCTTTATCTTCCTATTCTTACTTTCATTTTCATCCTTTTCTCTTTGTTTTTTCGCCTTTTATTATCCTTTTCTTCTTTTTTTTTCTTTTCTTCTGTTTCTTTCCACTTACTTCCTTTATCTTCTTATTCTTCCTTCCATTTTCATTCTCTTTATTCCTATTTTCTTCTTTTTCTTCTTTTCCTTTTCTTTGTCATCTTCATCACCTTACCTATGTTTTCTTTCCTCTTCCCTTTGTTCTCCATTGTTTTCCTTCTATTTGTTTCTCTCCTGTATCATTTTTCTCTCTTTTATTGCCGCCTTTAGTCTCTTCTTTCTCTCCATCGTCTATTTTTCTCCTTTTCTTTATCTCTCTTTTCTCTTTCATTTCTTTCCTTTTTTTTCTTATTTCTCTCTTTACCACCCGTCTCTTTTCAATTCTACCTCTGTTTTCTCTCTTTTCTTCTTTCTTTTGGTATTTATTCTCATTTTCCCATTTCATCCTTCTTTATTCCCTCTTTTCTCAGTCTCTGCAATTTTTCACTCGTTTTATTAATTTTCCTATCCTATCCACTTCTCTTTTCATCACGTCCTCTCCCATTATTCCCTCCTTTCATTCGTCTCATTTCTCATCCACCTCCCTCTTTATTTTTTTTTATTCTCTTATCCCTTCCTTTTCATTTACACCATTTCTCTCACTCATTTCTCGTTTCCTTTGCCTTTTGTAGCCCTTCAATCCATTTGTTCCTTTGAATTGTGTGAAAAGATATGAGAGAGAGAGAGAGAGAGAGAGAGAGAGAGAGAGAGAGAGAGAGAGAGAGAGAGAGAGAGAGAGAGAGAGAGAGAGAGAGAGAGAGAGAGAGAGAGAGATTGTAAATAAGTGAAATATCTTTAGTTATGTAAGATAATGAGATAAACTAAATTGATATCCTTTATAGATATTTTTTAACGAAATAAAAATCCTTCACTGGGTTGTAAAGAAAAAATCCTTCCTTTGGTCATTAATAAGAAGAGGTCATCCTTTGGTCATCAACATAAAAATTCATCCTTTGGTCATACATAAGAGGAGGTCATCCTAATAATTCATCCTTTGGTCATCAACATAAAAATCTTCCTTTGGTCATCAACATAAAATTTCTTCCTTTGGTGAACATAAAAATTCTTCCTTTCGACATCAACTTAAAAATTCTTCCTTTGGTCAACAACATAAAAATCTTCCTTTGGTCATACATAAGAGGAGGTCATCCTAACACTTCATCCTTTGGTCATCAACATAATATTCTTCATTTCGACATCAACTTAAAAATTTCTTCCTTTGGTCAACATAAAAATCTTCCTTTGGTCACACATAAGGGGAGGTCATTCTTTCACACATAAATGGAGGTCATCCTTTGGTCAACATAAAAATCCTTCCATTGGTCTTCAACCAAAACGGTCTCCTTGGGTTACATGGTCTATCCTAAGGTCACAAAGTGACCTGAGTCCCTCCTTGGGGTCAGGAGCGTCCTGTAGGGTTGTAGTCACCCTTGCCTTGCATCTCGCCCACTGGGGGCAGCTAAGCTAAGGGCGCGCTTTCTCCTGCCGGCGGCCACACACAGTTTCCCGGGGGCCGCCTAGCAAGAGGACCGCTTTCCCTCAGCCGCCGCCACGCCGAGTGTCCTTCACGTCCTTCCATGGGGGCAGCCTAGCAGGGGGAGCGCTCCACCCCTACTGGCCGCCTCGCTGGTGTCCTACAACCCCTACAGTCACAATCTCCTTACCCCTTCCCATGCAGGAGTCCGCACGACTGAGGGACTCTCGCGGCGCTCTGGCCGCCAGTGCACGGTGAGCCCACACTCACTGTTTCCTTCTCCTCGGAAGGAGAAGTCAGACCCACCGTCACCGTTTCTCTCTCCCTGGCGGGAAGAGGACGGTCATCCTCAACCTTCCTCCCTTCGCCAGGGAGGCCTTCCGGGCCGCGGCAAACCGCCGGGCCCGGTTCCTGCTCCACCGGGCGTACTCGGCCCTGGTGGAGGCCACCCGCAGCTGCCTCTCGGTCAGCTGCGGGTCGTCATATACGAATCGAATTCTAAAGTGAACAATTTTAGATTTCGAAACGATATTTTAATCCGAACAACGCAACAAGATGGCCGAATCTCAAGTGACGGCCAGTCAACATGTCCACACAATGGCCAGTTTGTGAAGGCGACAAGTGAAGTGAACAACATTTACAACAACGGCAACAACATCATACACAACAAATACACTTGTAACACTAATGACAATAACAATCATAATGATACTAACAATAATAATAATAATAATAATAATAATAATAATAATAATAATAATAATAATAATAATAATAATAATAATAATAATAATAATAATAATAATAATAATAATAATAATAATAATAATAATAATAATAATAATAATAATAATAATAATAATAATAATAATAATAATAATAATAATAATAATAATAATAATAATAATAATAATAATAATAATAATAATAATAATAATAATAATAATAATAATAATAATAATAATAATAATAATAATAATAATAATAATAATAATAATAATAATAATAATAATAATAATAATAATAATAATAATAATAATAATAATAATAATAATAATAATATTAATAATAAGTAACAATATGCTATACACCAATACTCCTATGATACCTGCAAAGCACTCCAAGATTCTACTATGAGAGAGAGAGAGAGAGAGAGAGAGAGAGAGAGAGAGAGAGAGAGAGAGAGAGAGAGAGAGAGAGAGAGAAGAGAGAGAAATAAACCCTTCAATCTCTCCCAGTGTTCCATAAAAGCATCTCTTTGAACCTCTCACGCAAAGCCGATTTTAATGAGATGTTTTACCGCCGAGCAGAGAGAGAGAGAGAGAGAGAGAGAGAGAGAGAGAGAGAGAGAGAGAGAGAGAGAGAGACTTTTTAGCTATGTATTGACTTTTGTGGAAATACCCAGAAAATTTGCGTTTTCTTCATCTTTTAAAGGGTCTCTGTTTTATTTATTTGGTTAGTTACTATTGCAGAGAGAGAGAGAGAGAGAGAGAGAGAGAGAGAGAGAGAGAGAGAGAGAGAGAGAGAGAGAGAGAGAGAGAGAGAGAGAGAGAGAGAGAGAGAGAGAGAGAGAGAGAGAGATCCTGTTTCTAATTCATCAGATGAGAATATATAAGTAACAAAGTATTCAGGGTACTCTCTCTCTCTCTCTCTCTCTCTCTCTCTCTCTCTCTCTCTCTCTCTCTCTCTCTCTCTCTCTCTAAAACAACATAACAAGGGCTTATGTAGTTTAACTTTTCTTTTCTCGTCCTAACTCGCTTCATTTTCCCTCTTCCCTTTCCTTTCATCCCTCTCCTCGCCCTCGTCCCCTCCATCTGTGAACTGCTTTCTCTGCACTCACCACAACCACAGGCGCCTCCTGCACCAGAGATGATCATTTAATAGTTTTTATTTCACTCCTTCTAGTTCTTCCCGGTAACATTCCTATTCCTCTCCAATTAAGCGATTCTGACACCCGTTCCCTCTCTTTCCTCTCCCTTCGCAGTCCAACACATCCTGTCCACATCTATGAAATAAGAGGGAACTGAGTTTAATGGAAGGCATCTCTCTCCAGTAAAGTGAAAGTTTGGGCGACTGAGAGGCTTGGAAGAGTTTGATAGCTCTCTCTCTCTCTCTCTCTCTCTCTCTCTCTCTCTCTCTCTCTCTCTCTCTCTCTGGTAAGAACTACATTCATGTCCCCTTTGTTAAAACCCTTATACCACTTCAATACTTCTATTAGGTCTCCTCTTAACTTACGTCTCTCTAAGGAATGCAGATTGAGTTTTTTTCAGTCTCTCTTCATTAGGAATATCCGTCATTCCCTGTTTCTTTTTAGTCATCCTCCTTTGCACTGATTCCAACAGAGCTATATCCTTCCTGTAATGTGAGGACCAGAATTGTACCTCATAGTCAAGATGTGGCCTGACTACCGCCAAGTATACCTTAAGAGAGTCATAATTAGTTACTATCGCCGTTTTCCCAAGCAAATGAAAAAACGCCGACAATAACTTACGCCTGACTACCGCCAAGTATGAATTCAGTATTACTTCGGGACTCCTGCTTTTAACACTTCTAAAAATGAATCACAATATTCTATTCGCCTTATTCCTGGCCTCAATACATTGCTTCCTTGTACCGAGATCGGATCTATCTTTCTCATACTTGAAACTTCCTAGTGCCACGTTATGCGTCTGTAGTTAATGGGCGTCACCATCTGGACCACTTCCTCAGACACAAGTCATGTTATAGTACCTAATAGTAGCGGAGAGTTACCAGCAGAGTGGCGCAGTGGAAGCGTGCTGGGCCCATAACCCAGAGGTCCGTGGATCGAAACCACGCTCTGCTACAGTAGGACTTGCTTCTTTTGTCTAGGAGTATCAGTAGCAGTAATATTGGTAGTAGTGGTAGTGTCGTGATCCGAGCTGTTGCACGACGTTGCACAAATTCTCTAGCTACTGGCTATAAATAGTCAAAGGTTTTTTCTATCTTTAATTAACAAAATAATATCTATACATAAGGTGTTCGATACGGCGCCGACAAGTAACAATCACAACTCTTTCTGTTGCCTTCTCCACTACAATTACTACAATTTATATTACAAACATCCTTAAGAATTACATTAATCTCGTACATATTCTCGCATCAAAACGGATTTCACTTCAAACATCATCCACTATATCTTCATAACGTATTACAACATCTGAACACGGTGCTTTATTTATCAGTAAATCTCATATGTAGTACGTACAATATTACCCCTTTTTTCCAGCTACCCGTATATAAGAATGACCTTTACTTGGTACATGAATGCAAGCAACCACGTGACGTACCACCAAATATATTACCATACACATATAGTTACCTGACTCCGTTCAACAAAAATGACAACTTAACACCTTCGAAATATAATGACAAATATTGATATTTCCACACAAGTGACTTCCACAAGTAATCTCTTTCTCTTGGTACCCATACATGGAACCACGTTAACTTCGTACACAATTACACACTAGTAAATATGTTATGTAACTTATTCGTCAGAGCAACACACATGCACATACGTAGGTAACCGTATACAAATTCCCTTACTCATAGATGAAAACGCAAGTATATAACTACGTCATTATGAACCAAAGTACAAACACATAAACCATAATAAACTAATACCACATAATACCTAAACCTCCTATCATGGTTCCTCCTCCATTCTAATTTACCTCAAAGACTGCATTGCAACTTATAGCTCCACTTACTGGTTATATTATGAAGTACAAAACTTTCCTGCCGCCCTCAGCTATCCAGCCGAGGGTGGCCCGCTTAGAGCCGCGGTTGTCCTCTCTGCTTCCTCTATCCTCTCTCTCTCTGCCCCAATCCTCTACAATTTCCCTTCAGGAACTTATGGGGGCGTGTCTTGACCCACACAACACGCCCCTCAGAATGTACCGTTCACCAATCAAGTACAAGCTCACGTGAACTCCACGTGTGGTATCAACAACATCCAAGAACGACAACAACACCACAGAATGTTTACCTGACCTGGGCTATATATATCTGCCCGGGCTGCCCTGGGTCAACTGGCCTGGGTCATTAAATGTTTCCTTTTGACCTTCCTGCCCTTCCTAATCTCTTTTATGGCCGGATACGGCTACACACCGCATACTGGCGAACTACCATACATCCATTTTTCTTTATTTCTTGTATCTTCATATTTCTCATATTTCACTTATGATGTGGGCATCTGACAGTAGTAATATTGATAGTAGTAGTAATAGTAGTAGTACGTATCAAGACATTTGCTCCCTAATTTTGACTAATTTTTGACTTATCTTTTAGAGAACCAGCACTCAAGTGGGCCTTTTTTTTTTTTGTTGCCCTTGGCTGGCCTTCTCTCCAGCATAAAAAGTGGTAATAGTAATTGATTGTCTCCATCACCATTAGTTTTTAGTTTTGCGGAACATTTAAACTTTTCCCTCAAAAAGCTAATATACACCAAACTTTTTTGTTATACCATGAACCCTGCTATTGATAGGATCATTTTTTTTTCACCTCAAGGGAATTATTAAGTCCGGTTTCTCCACGAAGTTTGAGCAGAAGAAAATATGGCACACCAAACTCTGAGGAAAATCTGATACTGAAGAAAGAAAAAACGAAAGAATGAAGCCAGTCGGAAAATTTTATTACGGGGCATTCATGGCGAGAAGAAAATTTCATCAAAATATTAGATAAAAGATCAAGAAGACATATCAAGGACAATTTTATGTTGAGAAAAACGAAAGAAGGAGAAGTGAGGAAAAAATATAATTAGGAGGAATAATATCTTCACTGTTACAGTCAATGTCCTGAGCGGAAGAAGACTTTGCTCACATGATAATAAGAGGCCAATGTTCCCCGTCCCGATAGTCTTCCTCTCCTCGCGCGCGCCTCCCATCAAACATGAGCGAGGAAGCCAATTTACACATGTGGCCAGTGCAAAGTCGTGCCAGTGTATACTTGGCGCAGGGCTTGTCGCTACCCGGTGCCCGTGGGGAGCGTAGTGCGAGGATTTGTCCACCACACTTTACCTGAGGAAGCTGCAATTGGGACTCACAGAGGCAGCCCAGCCAGCCAAGACTAAAGCGTGTCAATTTGGAACGGAAATACAGTATTTATCTTTTCCTCTCACCAGTCCCAACACACTGAGAGAGAGAGAGAGAGAGAGAGAGAGAGAGAGAGAGAGAGAGAGAGAGAGAGAGAGAGAGAGAGAGAGAGAGAGAGAGAGAGAGAGTGTGTGTGTGTGTGTGTGTGTGTATCGATATTTCTGTTTGTTAGTCCCACCCGTTGACAAAAACACAATCATCATCACTACGAGCCTTCTGCCATCACTACTGCCGCCACCACCACCACCACCACCATCACATGTTCTCATCCTCCATCACCAGTCTGGTTCAGCTCACACCGAGTAATCTTCAGTTTTATTGCGTATTAGGAATCTTCGCTTTACTCTCTCTCTCTCTCTCTCTCTCTCTCTCTCTCTCTCTCTCTCTCTCTCTCTGCGATAAAACTAATTACTCTATTTAAAGATAAAACTAAAGTAAACTCTCTCTCTCTCACTCCATCTCTAAACTCATGTCAAAGATGTTGTTTATAAAGCGAATGTGATGGAGAGAGAGAGAGAGAGAGAGAGAGTGTGTGTGTGTGTGTGTGTGTGTGTGTGTGTGTGTGTGTGTGTGTGTGTGTGTGTGTGTGTGTGTTTCACTGTTTGATCTGCTGCAGTCTCTGACGAGACAGCCAGACGTTACCCTACGGAACGAGCTCAGAGCTCATTATTTCCGATCTTCGGATAGGTCTGAGACAGGGCACACACCACACATCGGGACAACAAGGTCACAACTCCTCGATTTACATCCCGTACCTACTCACTGCTAGGTGAACAGGGGCTACACGTCAAAGGAGACACACCCAAATATCTCCACCCGGCCGGGGAATCGAACCCCGGTCCTCTGGCTTGTGAAGCCAGCGCTCTAACCACTGAGCGTGTGTGTGTGTGTGTGTGTGTGTGTGTGTGTGTGTGTGTGTGTGTGTGTGTGTGTGTGTGTGTGTGTGTGTGTTGCACCTTAAACGGCAATAGGAATGTACTAAATTATGGGTTGATGCACAGATAACAGTAGATCTGGATTTGACACGAAAATCGCCGCGCTGCAGTAATGTACACAAAGCCGGAGAACGGACCTGAAATTTCAAACCTCGAAATCTCGGCTCCAAGCCAACATGAATCTATGAAAATCACTGTGAAGCAAGCTAACTGTGTTTAATTCAATGCCTGAAAGCGATATCTAAATCCATACAACCGTGTCATTGTACCGTTCAGTTATACGAGTCAAACACGAGAATTTATATAGTACCAGGTGGATGTTTAAATACAACTTCAAGCTTACAGCTGTATTTCAAACACAAAATGCAAATTTTGTTTCACTTATAAATTACTTTACATGATTTTGGCTGTCCACTTGCTCATCTCTTATTCACACCTGTGAGTTTACGCCTCTTGTCATCACTCTGTGACCGTGTGTTACCTCCTGTGGCGACACCAGGTTTGCGCTTGGCGTGGACATCACTGTTGGTGTCTTACTATCCCACCCCTTATATATGTCACAGATGTTGCACTATATAATTTCATTAACAAAAATGCAACTTTTTTTCTTTTTTTAGGAAGACTATTTACAAAGCGCGTAGGCAGGCTTTATTTATTTATTTTTTACATCATTAAATTACATCAGTCACTGCCTAGGCATTGTTTCCTACCATTCTAGTCACTATTAATCATTCATCGGTTTGTTGCAGTCACGTTAGTAATCAGGTGAGTTTAACACTTAACAGCACTCCACAGTACACTTCCACGTCACAGTGATGTCAATAACATGTCACTGTTCTTCACCAGTGCCACTATATTTTCCCAAATTGACTATCTATATGGCACCAGATGTCATAACTGCAGTCATTGCCACCAGTTGCACGCGTCTCGGATTACGTCCCAGTTACAGCCTCTCACTCTGCCATTTTGTGTGACCTCTCATTATATTTCACTGTAGTGTTTCACATTGTACGCCTCAAGTCACCACTAGCAGTTCTTCTCCACTGTACCACTGACTTATTACTCCGCATACAACACTCAGCGTCACCCTACACACGTCACGGTTGGATACACCACTCACAATGTTAATTAAATCTGTGTGCATTACACCACTCACAATGTTCACTCCTTATTCACCTCACTGTACTTCATTAATCACTGCACAGTGACATCACTAGCGACTGCATCACACACGCGCATAATAACATTTTCATGTGAGCCTCGACACAAGCTCTTCACACTTTCACTGTAAATCCATTGTTGGACAAAACTCTTTCAGCAGCATTCACATTTCACTGTTTCATTGTCTCCACAGATGTCAAAATGTCTGAACATGCACGTAACAATTATAACCCCTCAGTCTTGGCTGCAGCGGTATCCCTAGGCTAGCACATCTGACTTGAACCGAGTGACTTGAGTGACGACTGTCCGTAGGCTAAACACTTGGCCGTCTCGCTGCTTGCCTGAGATTTTAAAATGACTCATTCGCAGTAGACATGGGTGTATACAACTTGCCACAAATATGTACATAATAATAATAATAATAATAATAATAATAATAATAATAATAATAATAATAATAATAATGTTTCCTCCAGATAGAGGTCAGCTGAGCCCTTAATCTGGTGCACCTCACAGCCTCCACAAATACACACGCCTTCCCACTGCTGCGGTATTTAGTAATGATTAGTATACTGTATAAAACTTCACAAAATTATAACTTTAACAGTCAGCTGCCGCGTACTACCAGTCGACCGCTTTGGGTACGTTACTGGAGTGGCGGCGCGACTCCGCACTGCCGTGTCAAATCCAGATCTACTGTTATCTGTGGTTGATGATAAAGAAAATGTGGAAATGTGTGTCATTTAAACGCGAAGGAAGATTTATGACGAGTGAAGTTTCGTAATATTAGTGTGTTATTAGTTCCCCCAATCTCTCTCTCTCTCTCTCTCTCTCTCTCTCTCTCTCTCTCTCTCTCTCTCTCTCTCTCTCGTGGCCACCACCAGCAGTGAGGGGCGACACAGTGGTGAGTGGCGCCTCGTGAGGATGAAAGGGTGACAAGTTTCCGTGGAAGGCGATCACTCCCCATCCTCTTCCCTCATCCTCCTAGTAACCTTGGTCACTCCCCTCTATCTCCCTCTTCTTTATATTTGATCTCAGCCAGTTTCTCTCTGCCCTCTTCCTTCTAATTCCTGTGCAGCTCGCCACTTTGTAATTCTTGCCTCACTTAAGGGACCCTTTAACTCGCTCCTATTCCCTTTCCACCGGTGACTACATTACACCGCACTTTGCTCTCCTTGCATTCATAATTATCACTTTGGCAGTGTCTTTTTTCTCGATGTGTCACCTCCTGTCACCTCCCTGTTGGTCTCCTTTAATCCTTATAAAACAGTTCCCGCGCTCCTCTCCCCTGCACTTCTGCCTCTCTTAACACTCTTTCCTGAATAATCTCCACGCTAACCGTCTATTCTTTCCTCGCTTGGATCTTTCCATACATATTTCAGGTCGTCGCTTAAGGGTGTTCTAGCTCCCCTTCTCTTCCTCTTCCTCTTCCTTCCAACTCCTCACTCCTCCACTCACATCTTATCCTCTCTGCAGGCAAAACAGGACGGTAATTGTTACCTCAAACGACCATTTCAGACCGCCGCTCCTCTCACATGACTGCTTCCCCCTCCTTCTCCCCTTCCTTTCCTCCTCCCTCCTATCTCCCACCACTCCCTCCCATTAGTCACTAGTGCGTAGTTCAGTCAGGGTTGCCGGTCACGGTATTATTTCATGAGGAGCACATTGGGATCCTTTCTTGCCCATAGGCACCTCTTTTTGTCCAGTCCTTGTCACCACACACACACACACACACACACACGCGTAGTGTAGTGGTTAGCAAGCTCGACTCACAATCGAGAGGGCCGGGTTCGAATCCCGGCGCGGCGAGGTAAACGGGCAAGCCTCTTACGGCCGTATGCTCGTCTCTCAACATCATCCTTAAGTAAATACTTGGATTTCCCAAGGTAGCTCAAGACCTCCTTAGAGCTTTCCTTGAGGCATAATAGGCATTATATCATAATTTACCTATGACGAAATGGTAATCTGTTCCTATTGTGATAAAATAAGTGATTTTCAGATGTCTTTGATCTGAATATGAGGGGAAAAAACACAGATGCAAAAACGTTTACAAGACTTTGGTGCTCGAGTGAGAGAGAGAACTGAATTCGCGTTGTGATGTTTTCCTGCGTGGTGTCACGTTTACCTTTAACTAAAATATGTTTAATGAAGTGAAATGTTTAAATGTAAAACTATGTATTCAATATAAATAAGTATTACTTTTATTTGTATGTGGAAGTAGTAGAATTGAGAAATGTTCCTTTGGTAAGGCTAAACGCATTGGTTAGGTGGAGATGTGGCACCAGCGCCCATGTTCCAACGCTTTCAGCTGAGCCCAGGGAGAAGTGGAGCGAATAGATCACCAAGTCAACTGTTATCACATCTGTATTTCGTACATAAGGTAAGTACATCGATAAATACCATTACGAATCATCACCTGTACTAGGCAGCAAGGCTGATATAGGACAGTTACTCAGATATCGTGTGTATAAGGACATGCTGATCCTTAGGTGCTACACAAGGGAAGCTTCTGGATGTGGTATCAAGCATCAAACACAAACTGCACGTTGATGCTGTAGTATCTCTTCCTGTTGACAAACTCTACCTTATACTCTAGAGCCACAATCATTACGTGCGTTCCATCAATGCCACCGATCACTTCAGGGAAGCCAGCAATCTGCAGAAACTCCTTCTTCCACTGAGTTTCCAGTTGGGTGACTAAAAATCTTATGAATTAAGTGAGGATGGCATTGTATCACTGTATCACTGATGATCCTGCTGATGGTCTGTTGTGAGGGCCCCAAGTCATTAGTGCTGCACTGCTACATCTTTCCTATAGCGAGGTACCGCAGTGAAGATAACTTGCATCTCGGGGAGAAAGGCCTTGTTCCTTGCAGTTGGTCTCTTCAGCCTTTCCCGCACCAAATTTGTCACGAAAATGATACCAGCAGGATCCTGCCAATACCTCTTCACCAGCTCACGGTCATCTAGCTCAGTGTTGTCCAAACTGGGGTCCGCGTACCCCCACGGGTACGTAGCATAGATCAAAGGGTACGTGACAAGACGATGAAAACACACACACACACTCACACACCAGAAACTTCCATTTTCTATGAAAGCACTGGGAGGGGGATGGACGGACACCCAGTAATTGTTCGGGAACTGTACGTGTACGAGAGCAGTGTTGACAGCTGAGGAGCCACTCACTGTTGTTCAGTTTTGTCTTAGGCGTCAAAGTGTGAGTGTTTGTTTTTGAAAGTGACGTACTAGCTTATAGACGCAGTTGCTCGTTAACAGCAATAATGGATAGATGGCTAAAACGTGACAGCTGCTGCAGCCTCAGTGGTGACGCAGATGAAGGTAATCAAACAGATGCACAAAAAAAGAAGACAGATCTTCCTAAAATCGGCAGTACAAGGAAGATTATGTGCTTTTGGGATATACTGCTAAGACTTCTGATCCTCGGGAATCTTTGTGCTTCTTTTGTGGGGAGAGGTTGGCCAACAGTAGTATGAAACCAGCTCACCTCCAGCGTCACCAGAAAACAAAACACCAGTGTCATGTTGGTTAACCGGCAGAATTCTTCAAAAGAAAGCTTCAGAAAGCCACCACAACTTCAGACAAGGTTCTGAAAGCATCTTTAGCTGTATCTCTATTAACTCCTAAAGCCAAAGAGCCATTCAGTATTGCTGAAGAACTTATTTTGCCAGCTGTAGGTATGATGGCTGAAATAATGCTGAATCAAAGACAGCTGACCAACTAAAACACCTCCTTTATCACACCAAACTGTCTCTCGCAGGGAAGTGAAATAAATGCTGATATTCAGGATCAAGTTGTGAATAAACTGAAGGCAAGCCAGTCATTTTCTCTCCAAGTTGAAGAATCAACTGACATCAGTGGGCAAGCTCAACTTGTCTCATTTGTGAGATATATTGATGAAGATGATATCAAGGAACACATAGTTTTGTAAAACAAATTGGAAGAGAACATCAAGGAAGCTTTTTCAATGTCATTAATCGGTTCTTCATTGAACAAGGGCTTAGCTGGAAATCTTGCATGAGTATGTGTACAGATGTTGCCGTATCAATGACTGGTAAGGTGAAGGGACTGGTGGCAAGGATTAAACAAGAAAAATCCTGATGTTGAGTGGACTCATTGTATCATTCACAGAGAATTTTTAGTACCAAAGACAATGAGTTCACAATTGCACGAGATTCTGAATGACGCCGTCAAAGCAATCAACTTTATAAAGTCAAGGCCACTTAATACTTGTCTGTTTTACAGATTGTGTGAAAGCATGGGGTCAGAGCACACAGAACTATTACACAGATGTGCACTGGCTGTCTCGTGGGAGGATACTCGCCATATTGTTTGAGTTGTGAGATAAGGTAGCTTCATTCTTATCAGAACAGGGGTCTCTTCTTGCCACATTTTTTTTTTTTTAAACTACTCGGCTTGCACAACTGGCATATCTATCAGACATATTCAACAAACTGAAAGAGTTAGATATGTCTCTGCAAGGTAAGGACACAAACATTCTCAACCTGTATGACAAAGATGCTGGTTTTCAAAAAAATTAGGGCTATGAAAGGAGACATGCTCAGGGGGATATTTTACGTGTTTTCCTCTGTCAGATGCCTACTTTCCCGATAACATTATGAGAAAGCCACTGTGAAACCAGTCATTGTGGAACATATGTCCAACTTCATCAGTACTTTTAAGTCTTACATTCCTGACATACATGAACAATCAGCACAGCTGGACTGGATTACAAATCCAATCCTCTTGTCTGGACAAGAGAAAATGCTTCCTATTTGCCTTCAGGAAACACTGATAGAAGTGTGTGTGGACCGTGGCCTAAAACTGTTATTTGAGAGATCAAATGTCACTTGCTTCTGGAGCTCTGTGAAGAAGGAGCAGCCAGACTTAGGAAAAATTGCCTTCGAAAAACTTCTTCCTTTTGGATTTACTTACCTTTGTGAGGCGTCTTTATCCGCAATAAGTGTTATCAAATCAAAACACAGAAACAAGTTGAATGTCAACCTGAAACAAAGCCTGATCATTGCAGTAGACTCAATACAGCCAAGCTGTAAGTAATTTTCATGCATTTTGTTTCTAAATAATTCTTTATATTTTAGCATTAAAGTTTTAATTTTATTGACCAGCACTCCTATTATGCACTCTTTTCATATTTGATATGTTATTTGCATTATGCTAAATGTAACTGAGTTTAATCAGCCATTACGGGGGTACGTAACAGTAGAAGGCGGCAATAAAGAGTACAATAGGTAAAAATGTTTGGACAGCACTGATCTAGCTCATTCAGGACGTCCTTCCTTTCACGAAACGACCGTCTCTGCCGCAGGTGGTGGCGGTGCGGTTCCTCTCGGGCGGCCATGTTTACTTTTAGGATGAAATCTTAGGAGCACGTCTTACTGCTAAAACACCTCGGGAGGTGTTTTAGCAGTAAGATCTTTAGGGCTTAGGATGCCGTCTTAAGGATTCAAGACTCGAATTCCGCCATTTTTGTGATTTAGGACGACGACTTACCGTTAGGAC
>NC_059268.1:677394-692654 GCF_017591435.1 Portunus trituberculatus
GCTTTGGCTTTCATCTTCTTTCACTGACCAACCTGGTGAACAAACCTTCAACTTTGCTATCCTTCATGACCTAGAGCAGCTAGTGCAGTTCCCTACCCGTATTCCTGACCGCCTTGGAGACACGCCCAACATTCTTGATCTTTTCCTAACCTCCAACCCTTCTGCTTACTCTGTTAAACTTTCCTCTCCGTTGGGCTCCTCCGACCACAATCTAATTTCCGTTACCAGTTCTATCACTCCAGTGCAGCCTCAGGACCCGCCTAAGCGGAGGTGCTTCTGGCATTTTAACTCTGCTAAGTGGGAGGAACTAAGGCAGTACTATTCTGATTTCCCTTGGGATGATTATTGTTTTCATGTCAGAGATCCTTCTCTTTGTGCCGAGCGCATAACAGAGGTGATTATCTCTGGCATGGAGCTATACATTCCTCATACTTTCTCTAACCCTAAAGCTAAAAAGCCTTGGTTTAACTCTGCTTGTTCTCGTGCTGTCAATGATAGAGAGGCGGCTCACAAACGGTTCCGTAGCCATCCAACTGCTGAAACTCATGCCCTATATATTTCTGCCCGTAATCATGCCAAATCTATTCTCCAACTTACTAAAACTCTTTCATCAATAGAAAATGTCAAAGTCTTTCCAATTCTAACTCCTCTCGAGATTTCTGGCATCTAGCCAATAATATCTCTAACAACTTTACTTCTTCGTCTTTCCCTCCTTTACTTCATCCAGATGGCTCTACAGCTGTCTCTTCTTTTCTAAAGCTGAACTCTTCGCTCAAACCTTTGCTACCAACTCAACTTTGGATGATTCTGGGCATATTCCTCCTACTCCTCCACCCTCTGACTACTTCATCCCTAAAATTAAAATTCTTTATAAAGACGTTTTCCTGGCCCTCTCTGGCCTTGATTCTCGGAAGGCTTACGGTCCGGATGGAGTCCCTCCTGTTGTTCTCAAAAACTGTGCTTCCGAACTCGCTCACTGCCTGGTCAAACTCTTTCATCTGTGTCTCTCTACTTCTATTTATCCTTCTTGCTGGAAGTTTGCTCACATTCAACCTGTCCCTAAAAAGGTGACCACTCCAATCCTTCTAACTACCGCCCTATAGCTTTGATTTCCTGCCTTTCTAAAGCCTTTGAGTCTATCCTTAATAGGAAGATAATGAGGCATCTATCAGCTCACAACCTTCTCTCTGATTGCCAGTATGGTTTCCGTAAAGGCAGATCTACTGGTGATCTTCTTACTTTCCTAACTGAATCTTGGTCATCCTCTTTTAGGGACTTCGGTGAAACCTTTGCTGTCGGCCTTGACATATCGAAAGCCTTCGATAGAGTCTGGCACAAATCTTTAATTTCTAAACTACCCTCCTACGGATTCTATCCTTCTCTCTGTACCTTCATCTCCAGTTTCCTTTCCGATCGTTCTATTGCTGCTGTAGTAGACGGTCACTGTTCTTCCTAAAACTATCAACAGTGGTGTTCCACAGGGTTCTGTCCTATCACCCACTCTCTTTCTATTATTCATCAATGATCTCCTAAATCTGACTCAATGCCCTATCCACTCCTATGCTGATGATACCACCTGCATTATTCAACAGCGTTCAACAGACGCCCAACCCAACAACAATTAAATGACTCAAGGCGAGATGCTATAGGACGCCTAACTTCTGATCTTTCACTTGTTTCTGATTGGGGCAGAGAAAACCTGGTTTTGTTCAATGCCTCAAAAACTCAATTTCTACAACTATCTACTCGACATAACCTTCCAGACAACTATCCTCTCTTCTTCAATAACACTCAACTTCCCTCTCCTCTACATTAAACACACTCGGTCTATCCTTCACTAAAAATCTAAACTGGAAATTTCACATCTCTACTCTTGCTAAATCAGCTTCCAAGAAGTTAGGTGTCCTATGGCGTCTTCGTCCATTTTCTCTCCCTCCCAGCTGCTTGCTCTGTACAAGGGCCTTATCCGCCCGTGTATGGAGTATGGCTCTCATGTCTGGGGGAGAGAGAGAGAGAGAGAGAGAGAGAGTACGATAATAAAATTAGATAAACAGAACAAGCATAAGCATCACACACACACACACACACACACACACACACACACACACACACACACACACACGATAAGTAAGTAGATGGACACACAGACAGACAGACAGACAGACACAACCACCACTACAAGAAGCTTCCCTCACTTGCTCCCCCGTATCACGTTTATATAATATCGCATTTTTCATTCCTCGCACCCCTCCTTTGATCCGCTGCATGGGGAAAGAAAATGGAGAAATTAACAGCACGTGGAAGAAGAGAAAATGTTACGGCTCAAATAATGCTCCGAACGAGAGAGAGAGAGAGAGAGAGAGAGAGAGAGAGAGAGAGAGAGAGAGAGAGAGAGTTGTGCAATGAATGAAGAAATCCTGGCTCTCCATCCCTTCCCCCTCCCTCTCTCTCTCTCTCTCTCTCTCTCTCTCTCTCTCTCTCTCTCTCTCTCTCTCTCCGGCACCTCTACGGCGTCACCACCATTGAGCACCGTTCTCGTGCTCCGTGCGGTGACTCTTAGAGGATGACGCAGCCCTGCCAGATGTGGCACTCTTTGCACCTGTGCCTTATGGAACACTACGATCGCCGCCACGTCTCTGCGGTGTTCCAGTGAATCAAGGGGACGCTCAGGCTCTCGGTGAGGTGGTAGTGCAGCATCTACTAGCCGTATGGCGCGGCGTTGGATGCTGTCCAGTCTCCTTCTGTGTGTGGCGGCACAGGACATCCAGGAGAGAGCTCTCTCTCTCTCTCTCTCTCTCTCTCTCTCTCTCTCTCTCTCTTTTTTTTTTTTTTTATTTAAACTAGGTTACATGTGTTGTACATACCAGAGGTCTGAGACTATGGTATAGTTCAGGCCTATCTTGGCAACAAAAGAAAATACACAATATTTACAGAAGTGAGACAAGTTGATAATTTGATAATAGTATATAATTACACACTTTCACTGCACTTATTGGTGTCACACTAGCACTTTAGCCACTCGTTCACGCCTCTTTTGTACGCCTGGAGGCATGTAGAGTGGTGTATGTTGTGTCTTGCACCAGCCGGTTCCACATGCGGCTGTAACGAGGAGGAAGGAACGGAGGTGACTCTCGGTCCTCGCAAAGGCACAGTCACAGTGAGGTGGTGGTCTATTAGGCCGGCGGTTCGAGTGTCATGTGTGGGGATGGATGGGGGTGGCAGGCGTAGTGGTGCCAGATGTGAGTCTGTTGCCTGAGGGCCTTGTACATGACGCACAGGCCCGCCACGTCTCGCCGCTGCTGTAGAGGTTGAAAGTTGGGCTGCTGATCCTGGTTCCTCATTTGCACCATCCTCTGCGCTCTTGCCTGGATCCTGTCAAGCCCGGCAAGATAGGAGGGTGGGCAGGAGGACCAGGTGAGGGAGTACTCCATGACGGGCCTGACCTGGGCCCTGTAGAGGACGCTATCCCCGGACCGTCGAGCAACTTCCCAACGCGTCGGACACAGCTCAGCCTCCACGCCGCATCCTGGCAACCCTCCTCACGTGGGTGGTGAAAGTTAGGCCTGCGTCTACTTCCACCCCAGGAGGAGATAGACTGCTGGAAAGGCAGCCTTTGCCTTCAAGAAAGAAGGCTGGGGATGGGCGTCTTCTCGCCGCCTGGAGATGTGCAGGACTTGAGTTTTCTCAGGGGCGAGGGTTGTTGCCAGCGACAGCTCCAGGATGCAATAACTTGCAGGACAGCGTTGATTCTGTCCACCGTGTTCTGCCGGTGGTTCCTCTCTCTCTCTCTCTCTCTCTCTCTCTCTCTCTCTCTCTCTCTCTCTCTCTCTCTCTCTCTCTCTCTCTCTCTCTCTCTCTCTCTCTCTCTCTCTCTCTCTCTCTCTCTCTCTCTCTCTCTCTCTCTCTCTCTCTCTCTCTCTCTCTCTCTCTCTCTCTCTCTCTCTCTCTCTCTCTCTCTCTCTCTCTCTCTCTCTCTCTCTCTCTCTCTCTCTCTCTCTCTCTCTCTCTCTCTCTCTCTCTCTCTCTCTCTCTCTCTCTCTCTCTCTCTCTTTTTTCTTTTCTCTCTCTCTCTTTCTCTCTCTCTCTCTCTCTCTCTCTCTCTCTCTCTCTCTCTCTCTCTCTCTCTCTCTCTCTCTCTCTCTCTCTCTCTCTCTCTCTCTCTCTCTCTCTCTCTCTCTCTCTCTCTCTCTCTCTCTCTCTCTCTCTCTCTCTCTCTCTCTCTCTCTCTCTCTCTCTCTCTCTCTCTCTCTCTCTCTCTCTCTCTCTCTCTCTCTCTCTCTCTCTCTCTCTCTCTCTCTCTCTCTCTCTCTCTCTCTCTCTCTCTCTCTCTCTCTCTCTCTCTCTCTCTCTCTCTCTCTCTCTCTCTCTCTCTCTCTCTCTCTCTCTCTCTCTCTCTCTCTCTCTCTCTCTCTCTCTCTCTCTCTCTCTCTCTCTCTCTCTCTCTCTCTCTCTCTCTCTCTCTCTCTCTCTCTCTCTCTCTCTCTCTCTCTCTCTCTCTCTCTCTCTCTCTCTCTCTCTCTCTCTCTCTCTCTCTCTCTCTCTCTCTCTCTCTCTCTCTCTCTCTCTCTCTCCCCACTGGCCGCCACGCACGCTGCTCCTGAATCAGGCGACACAAAAGGTGCCATTCCTGGATGCAATAAATGTGACTTTTACATCAACCGTCCCCGCGCGACACACGTGTTGCTGCCACGGGTCGGGCTAGTGATGTTGTTGTTGTTGTTTCCCATATTAATTTTTGTTGATGTTGTTGTGGTTGTTATTGTTATTGTTGTTGTTGCTGGAGGAAGAGGATGAGGGGAGAAAGGAGGGAAGAGGAGGAAGAAGTGGTAGTGGGGTGATGGTGTGGTGTGGTGAGTAATTCATAAACTGTCTACAGTTTACGATGATTCCGTTGCTTCTGCATTGCACTGAAATATTTTATTCATTTGTCGTAGAAAAGGAAAAATATATGTAATGGTATCCATAGTTTTATGGGTAGAGTATTCGTTTATCCATCTATTCCTTTATATATTTATTTAATTATTGACGTTCTTCATGACGTACGTACCCTGACACTATCGTCTGTCACAGTTTCTTTTTGCAAACCTGAGTCTGTTTCCTGGAATCCAACACTCGTGAAAGAGAGAATTACATGTTCGTCTCGGGAATCTGAACTGCTTTAGTATTTCTGCTTTTCAAGTTTTCTCTCAATATGAAGGAAACTGAGTAGAAAATAATGATGTTCCAGGTTGTTTGCAGATTTCTTTGCATTGAACCCTTTATGATAATCAGGGTTGTGACGCATCCAGGGATTCATACTGAGGTGTTTTACAGACCTTTTTATCGCTTACGGCAAAGCTCTTCACCGCCATGAGGCGCTGTGTACACCGTGAGCCGCGCGTGAACTGCTGTGAGAGAAGGACCCCACCCAACAGTTAAGTGACACTTTCCTCACTGGAAAGGAAAGGTTCCCTGGAGCACGAGACGAGAGCAACACAAGGGACACAGTTAAGAAGAGAAACATGAACACTCACACCTGTCAATGTAACCCATGCATCTCAACGCGCCAGTCATCACCAGCTACAAACATGTCTAATGCTCTCTTTACCTAGATATTGACTCGCCACTAACAATTTCATCAATAACTGTTTTCCATTAACAAAGTATCAAATGAATGATAGGAGTGAAATAAATAATTAGATAGAAGAATGAATGAATAAAAATGATAAATTAAACAAATAAGTAATAACTGCTATGATAAGGTGAGAGTGAAAACATCATTCTTATTACGCCGCTAGCCTAACAGTGAAGTCTCGTGCTCCCCGACTAACATACAAAGTCTAAGCGCTTACATAGCGGTGACCGGGATTCGAACATGGGTTATTGCGGGCACAATGCAATGTACTAACTACTATACGATCACGGCCACTACTCCGCGGGGTTACCACAGGCAGAGTGGCATGAGAGCGCTGCCTCTCCTAATCTGAACAACCTGATCTGACGTTTATGATCCTGTCCTTGATGGATAGATAGTATATTGACCACAGTGCACAGGAATGTTAATCTTTACAATATCCGCAACAAGAACTACCTTATCTGCAGCACCGAGAAGCTAAGGAAGCAAGGAAGCTGCAGGAAGCCATCACGCCTACACGTGACACTCCCAATTCGGATGAAGTCACAACCGTCAAGCCACGGGAAGAACACCGCACCATAAAGGCAATCTGACCAATATAACAATGTGTAATTATTGAAATGAACACCTCAGCGAGGGCAAGTATTTTCATTCATTTCCTGTGAGTGATTATCCCTCTCCTTCCTTCCCTGCCAAGGCCAGGAGCTGCGTGCCTTTCCTTTGCCTGTAACTCTCCACTCTGACAAAACACCGCCAAAACTTTCCCTCTTTCTAACCCAAGGCTTGAATGTGTGTGTGTGTGTGTGTGTGTGTGTGTGTGTGTGTGTGTGTGTGTGTGTGTGTGTGTGTGTGTGTGTGTGGATGTGCCTTGGATTTTATTTTTATCCATCTTGTTGTCACTTTCCATTTGTTCCTCATGAACTAAAAATCTAGTTATATATTCAAGAGAACATCTCAAGTACATGTATTTATCATGTTGTCTTATCAAAAGAAAAACATTCTACTTGTCTTTATCTCTCTCTCTCTCTCTCTCTCTCTCTCTCTCTCTCTCTCTCTCTCTCTCTCTCTCTCTCTCTCTCTCACACACGCACACACACACACACACACACACACACACACACACACACACACACACACACACACACACACACACACACACACACACACACACACACACGTACGCACTTTCCTTCCTCCTTCTCACCGCATCACACCTCTAGTCGTACAACAATTAACGCTTTATTTTTCCACAGACAGATTTGACAGACGCGTACCGAGGTCTTGGAGTCTCAGGGACTGTGTTCCTCCCTTCCGTCACGAACTGCTTTTATTACTGCTGCTATTACAACTACTACTATTACTAATGCTGCCAATAATTTTGCTACTACTACTACTACTACTACTACTACTACTACTACTAAGATTACTATATTATTATTATCACTATCATTAGCAGTTATTACTGTTGTAGTTTGAAAAAAAACAATACACAAATAAGAAAACCACATGTAATACATAAAAAAAAGCAAATTGTCAACAAGGACACATCGTTCATTTCAAAACAATGAACAATTAGTGTTACAAGTATCACCACTGCAGGTTGTATCAGTGTTGTGTTGTTATGGGACAGGCAACACAGGTGACCAATCCTACCCCAACCGATCCAGTGACACGTCAATCCAGGGGCTGATCAGATCCCAACTCACCACCACCACCACTCCCACTACTACCACCACCACAGCCTCGCCAATACCTGTGCAGCGCATTACACTCGCTGCCAGATGGCGGCGGCCTGAATTGGTGGTGGAGGGCCGGCCAACACTTTCCATGTTTGGCAATCCGCTCAGGCAGTTCATACGAGGCAGAAGACCAACGATAATGAATTTCAACATTTTTCATGACTTTTTAATATCAATCTCTCATCATCCTCTCTTCCCCCTCCCCCTTACTACTCTCTCTCTCTCTCTCTCTCTCTCTCTCTCTCTCTCTCTCTCTCTCTCTCTCTCTCTCTCTCTCTCACCGTCGTCTTATCTGTGCAGGTCACGAGATGAGGAATGCTGATCCTTGTGCGGTGCGGTGGCACGGAGAGAGAGAGAGAGAGAGAGAGATGAAATGTCATATGAAGATTCCTCTTTTCCTGTTCTCCTTATTTTTTTCCTCTAATTAGTTCTCTCTCTCTCTCTCTCTCTCTCTCTCTCTCTCTCTCTCTCTCCCTGCGCTTAACAATGCAAGAAAAGACAGCACAAAACATCGCGCCTGACACAATGATGGCACGTCCTCCACACAAAACAACAAGCACACAAACACTGGCCTAACATTTCTCCGCCACACAATCCAGCGTGGCACTTTCCAGAACACGTCGCGGGAGAGGCGAGGCTGACCTGCCCTCACTCGCCCCTCCTGCGACACAGCTCATCTATGTAGCAGCAAAGATCTCACTTCAGAATTTGTTACAAGTAATTTGGTTTCTTTTAATCAAGGTTAAAATATTAAGTAAGCTTGCTGTACACTTTAAGAAAAATGCTTTTATTTTCAAAACAACACGAAAAAAAAAAAAAAAATATATATATATATATATATATATATATATATATATATATATATATATATATATATATATATATATATATATATATATATATATATATATATATATACAGCGTAGTATTTACATTCAATTCGGCAGGAAAATTTTAGCCTTTCTATGTAGTAATTCAGCTTGCACATATGAAGGTGAGCATTACCAAGTTATTCCTGCATGCCATTTGTCGAGTGGTTTAAAGTTACCTAGGTAGTCGCGTCAGGTAGCCAATCAGAGCGCGGATCGAGTGATGTCTGGAGCGGCCAATGAGCAGCCGGCTACAGCTCCGTGTGGCTGTCGCTGGGATGGTAACGATGATTCTGGCTGCTACTGCTTCCGTCATCTTGAGTCTTCTTATGTCGTTTTCTTTAACTAGGATGGTGGTATTGCTTTCCATGTGATGTCGCTTCAGGATGATGCCGTGTTCATTCATGTAGTGTCGTCTTATAGCGCCGTCTTGTAGGTGTGCTGTAATTCTCTTTGATAGGGTTGTAGATGTGAAGCCAATGTACCTCGAGTTTAGGTGACTGCAGTCACCAACAGTGCATGTGTGTTGGTACACGACGTTCACTTCTTGCAAGGAGTTTGTCGGAGGAAGACAGCTATTCTTTGTGATGAGGCTTGCGGTTTTTCTGGTCTTGTAGTAAATGATGACTTGGAGTTTAGTGTCTGTGTTGATGGGCGAGACGTTGTTGTGGATGATCTTCTTTACGGCTTTCTCGTCTTCTTTGTATGCTAAAGACATCGTGTTCTAGTAGTAGAGAGTGATGCACGATGTTTGTTGCTCGGGCGGATTCTCGCGGATGTAGTTGTCCATGCGGAGACGTATGACTTAGTCTATTTCTTGCTGCGGATAGCCGTTGTTGCAGAGAAGCTGGGAGATTCTTTTTAATTCAGCGTGGACTGCATTCCATGAGGATGAGTGCGTGAGAGCCCTTTGGCACACTACTGTACCAACTAAAACCGGACGAACGCACCCTTGTGCGAAAAACACAAAATACGCTGTACAAAAAGAATAATGCAGACCTCGCTGTTGACTTCAATAGTACATATATATATATATATATATATATATATATATATATATATATATATATATATATATATATATATATATATATATATATATATATATATATATATATATATATATATATATATATATATATATATATATATATATATATATATATATATATATATATATATATATATATATATATATATATATATATATATATATATATATATATATATATATATATATATATATATATATATATATATATATATATATATATATATATATATATATATATATATATATATATATATATATATATATATATATATATATATATATATATATATATATATATATAACCAAACCGTTTTCTTCAACATTTTTTTTTCTATATATCAAAGAAAACGTGTTTATATTATAGGAACCTTGATACTTTTAATTTCCAACACAGGAAAGACTGACATATATTGAGGAATTGATGAATAAATAAAACTAAATATTAAAGTCAATAAAACTAGAAGAACACGAAGAGATGAAATAAGAAAGAATAAATTAAGATTACGGGGAAAGAATAATGAAGTCCATCCTTTCTTCATACTAACACTATCCAGTCTTCTATCCTTCCCTTAACTCCTTCAATACTGGGACACATTTTCACCTTGAAATTTGTGTACGATTAGACCATTTCATTGACATTAGGAAGGGTCTATGGAGGTCACAAGATTACTGGCTCCAGGAGAGGTACTTACGGGGATGTAGGCAGTGCTGCAGACTGAGTGATTCCCGTGTCCTCTCTTCCCGGTTCCTTTGTGGTCTCATTTATACAATTGAGCAGCTGCAGCCTGCCCTCTAAAGACAACTTCTACTACTTCCTACACTACACTACAACACCTTACACTTTTACACTCTCTTCAAATCAAAATTTAATAATGGCTTCACCACGCCCTGCCTCGGAGTCCCCTCTGGGAGGGACCATAAATGTCCCCAGGTCGGACTGCCCTCTGCTGTCGACCTTGGGTGTCTTGACACTTCATCTAATACTTTCACTATCAATTTCTGCAACATTCGTGGCCTTCGTTCTAATTTTCAATCTGTGGAACACCACCTCTCCTCTACTAAACCTCATCTTCTCTTCCTAACTGAAACACAGTTGTCTGTGACTACTGACAGCAGCCCTTTTCTGTTCCTCCTACTTGCTCTATCCTCATTTTCAATCCAAAGCTGGATGTTGCGCATACGTGCGTAACGACACCACTTGCTCTCGTGCCCACAATCTTGAATCTTCAGAATTTTCTACCATCTGGCTAAGACTTCAATGTCACTCTCTAACTAAATTCATCTGTGCTGTATACCTCTCACCTAATTCCTCTGACTATGTAAAATTCTTTGACTATTTGACTTCCAAGGTGGAGCACATCTTATCTCACTTTCCTTTTGCTGAGATCTCCATTTTAGGGATTTCAATGTTCACCACCAGCTTTGGCTTTCATCTTCTTTCACTGACCAACCTGGTGAACAAACCTTCAACTTTGCTATCCTTCATGACCTAGAGCAGCTAGTGAAGTTCCCTACCCGTATTCCTGACCGCCTTGGAGACACGCCCAACATTCTTGATCTTTTCCTAACCTCCAACCCTTCTGCTTACTCTGTTAAACTTTCCTCTCCGTTGGGCTCCTCCGACCACAATCTAATTTCCGTTACCAGTTCTATCACTCCAGTGCAGCCTCAGGACCCGCCTAAGCGGAGGTGCTTCTGGCATTTTAACTCTGCTAAGTGGGAGGAACTAAGGCAGTACTATTCTGATTTCCTTGGGATGATTATTGTTTTCATGTCAGAGATCCTTCTCTTTGTGCCGAGCGCATAACAGAGGTGATTATCTCTGGCATGGAGCTATACATTCCTCATACTTTCTCTAACCCTAAAGCTAAAAAGCCTTGGTTTAACTCTGCTTGTTCTCGTGCTGTCAATGATAGAGGCGGCTCACAAACGGTTCCGTAGCCATCCAACTGCTGAAACTCATGCCCTATATATTTCTGCCCGTAATCATGCCAAATCTATTCTCCAACTTACTAAAACTCTTTCATCAATAGAAAATGTCAAAGTCTTTCCAATTCTAACTCCTCTCGAGATTTCTGGCATCTAGCCAATAATATCTCTAACAACTTTACTTCTTCGTCTTTCCTCCTTTACTTCATCCAGATGGCTCTACAGCTGTCTCTTCTTTTCTAAAGCTGAACTCTTCGCTCAAACCTTTGCTACCAACTCAACTTTGGATGATTCTGGGCATATTCCTCCTACTCCTCCACCCTCTGACTACTTCATCCCTAAAATTAAAATTCTTTATAAAGACGTTTTCCTGGCCCTCTCTGGCCTTGATTCTCGGAAGGCTTACGGTCCGGATGGAGTCCCTCCTGTTGTTCTCAAAAACTGTGCTTCCGAACTCGCTCACTGCCTGGTCAAACTCTTTCATCTGTGTCTCTCTACTTCTATTTATCCTTCTTGCTGGAAGTTTGCTCACATTCAACCTGTCCCTAAAAAAGGTGACCACTCCAATCCTTCTAACTACCGCCCTATAGCTTTGATTTCCTGCCTTTCTAAAGCCTTTGAGTCTATCCTTAATAGGAAGATAATGAGGCATCTATCAGCTCACAACCTTCTCTCTGATTGCCAGTATGGTTTCCGTAAAGGCAGATCTACTGGTGATCTTCTTACTTTCCTAACTGAATCTTGGTCATCCTCTTTTAGGGACTTCGGTGAAACCTTTGCTGTCGGCCTTGACATATCGAAAGCCTTCGATAGAGTCTGGCACAAATCTTTAATTTCTAAACTACCCTCCTACGGATTCTATCCTTCTCTCTGTACCTTCATCTCCAGTTTCCTTTCCGATCGTTCTATTGCTGCTGTAGTAGACGGTCACTGTTCTTCCCTAAAACTATCAACAGTGGTGTTCCACAGGGTTCTGTCCTATCACCCACTCTCTTTCTATTATTCATCAATGATCTCCTAAATCTGACTCAATGCCCTATCCACTCCTATGCTGATGATACCACCTGCATTATTCAACAGCGTTCAACAGACGCCCAACCCAACAACAATTAAATGACTCAAGGCGAGATGCTATAGGACGCCTAACTTCTGATCTTTCACTTGTTTCTGATTGGGGCAGAAAACCTGGTTTTGTTCAATGCCTCAAAAACTCAATTTCTACAACTATCTACTCGACATAACCTTCCAGACAACTATCCTCTCTTCTTCAATAACACTCAACTTCCCTCTCCTCTACATTAAACACACTCGGTCTATCCTTCACTAAAAATCTAAACTGGAAATTTCACATCTCTACTCTTGCTAAATCAGCTTCCAAGAAGTTAGGTGTCCTATGGCGTCTTCGTCCATTTTCTCTCCCTCCCAGCTGCTTGCTCTGTACAAGGGCCTTATCCGCCCGTGTATGGAGTATGGCTCTCATGTCTGGGGGATCCACACACAGCTTTACTAAACAAGGTGGAATCTAAAGCTTTTCGTCTTATCAACTCTTCTCCTCTAACTGACTGTCTTGATTCTTTAAGTCACCGCCGCAATGTTGCATCTTTATCTGTCTTCTACCGCTGTTTTCATGCTGTCTGCTCTTCTGAACTTGCTAACTGCATGCCTTCCCCCTCCTGCGGCCTCGCTGCACAAGACTCTCTACTTCTTCTCATCCCTATTCTGTCCATCTTCCTAATGCAAGAGTTAACCAGTATCTTCACTCCTTCATTCCCTACACTGGTAAACTCTGGAACTCTCTACCTGTGTCTGTATTTCCACCTGCCTATGACTTAAACTCTTTCAAAGAGGAGTGTCAAGACACCTCTTACGTTAACTGGACCCTCCTTTTAGATTTTTTGTTTTTCTCTTTCTACTTTCCTCTTAACAGGGCCTGGCAACCAGCAGGATTTTTTTTTTCCAACACTTTGTTTGCCCTTGGCCAGTGCCCTTGTAATGTAAAAGAGTCTATTAGAATTAGTACAAAGATTTATTTAACCTCTTCAGTACTGGGACGCATTTTACCACGAGTTTTGGGTACCATTAGAAGATTTTATTTACACTAGCAAGGGTTTATGGAGGTCAGAAGATTCATGGCCAAAGTCTTCACTATTTCAATCACTACACAAGTTTCTGAAGCTGTATAAAATCATCAAATAGTAAGCAGAATAAATATTAAGACACATCCTGGTACTGAATGGCTTAAAAAACGTACAGGAAAAGATTTTAAATGATACAAGAGTTAAAAGTGAAGGATTTAAGAATCGGTACAAATAAGATTGATTTAAAGAACATATAGGAAAGGATTTTAATGAAGGATTTACGTCTATTAGAATCAGTACAAAGAAGAATTTGTGAAAACACGTACGGGAAATGAAGAGTATCCATTACGAAAAAACATAACAAATTAAGAAAATAAGGCAGACTGCAAGGAACCATCAGGCTTATATGTGGCAGTCTACAACAGGCTACAACAAAGATAACATATGCAAATTTTTATTTTCCAATCTGTCTATCTATTTATCCATATATCTATCTATCTATCTATCTTCTTTATCTGTCTTCTAATTCATTGTAGAGACTAATGTTTTTCTTTATATTTCTTATACAAGTGTAGTTTAAGTGGCCTTCAACCCCTTCAGTACTGGGACACAATTTTACCTTCAGTTTTGTGTATGATTAAAAGACTTTATATACATTAAGAAGGGTCTATGGAGGTCAGAAGCTAAATGGCTGGAGTCTTCACTATTTCAATCCCCAACATAAGTTTCTAAAGGTGTACAGAATCACCAAACAGTAAGCAGAATGAATATGAGAACGCGTCATGGTACTCAAGGGGTTAAGTGGTGCAGGGGTTGTGATAGGGATAACGGTAGGATATTTCTCAGGATCAGTAACCAGGATAAGACAACAAATGATGGACTCAAATCATGATAAAATTAACTAAGAAATATATACAGGAAATAACTGGTCTGGAAATAGCGTAGGCCTGATAGAAGTTAATAAGAGAGAACAAGAATTAAAGTACTCAAATATGATAAATAAAAAAAAGTCAATAAATGAATAGATAGAAAAACAGATAAAAAAAGAGATAGGAAAGAATTGGTTTTTAAATTGAGTATGCCAGATAAAAGTTAGTAATTAGGTGAGAACGAGAATTAATGGGCTCAAGCATGATGAAAAATAGAGAGATAAAGATAGAGAGGAAAGACATGGCTTTTAAATGGAGTAGACCTAATAGATGTTTTTAAGTGATACGGAGGTTATAACAAAGCTAACCTAACCACATTTCTGTTTACCTGTCTATCTATCTATCTATCTATCATTCTATCTACTTACTTACCATCCTATCTATTTGTTTATTTATTTATTTATTTATCTATCTATCATCTTATCCATCTGTCCATCTATCTCTTTCTGTCTGTTTATCTATCTATCACTTTTTTCCATCCTTTTCTCTATTCCTTATCTTAACTTTCATAACACTCATCTTCCTACTTCCAGTCCGCCCTCCTTGTCTGTCTCTCTGTCCACCTGTCTGTCTGTCCGTCTGTGTGTCTTTCTGTCTGTTTTTCCTTGTCGTGATCTCATTAGTATACGAAAATTCCTCAGACAGTTTCTGGTTTCATCCTTCTCATCTCACTCTCTCTCTCTCTCTCTCTCTCTCTCTCTCTCTCTCTCTCTCTCTCTCTCTCTCTCTCTCTCATTCCCTCCCTGTGACACATATGGAGAAGCTTATAAGGACACTACCAGTAACGTCCGCCGCCCTGGCCTGGTCTGGTCTCGGTTCTCCTTTCACATTTCCCCGATAGATGTCAGTTTTCCGTGTCCCTCCTTGCATCTCCAATAGTTTAGCCCAATATTCCCACGGCCACCTGCATGTTGTTCCCAGATTTCGTTACGGGAGCGTCTATGAAATTCCTGTAATAATATCGAGTTATTCATTTTCTATATCCGTACGTACACGCTACACATCTTCATGACGACGAGGGAGGGAGGGTAATGGATTGGGGAGACGG
>NC_059268.1:693154-709913 GCF_017591435.1 Portunus trituberculatus
CCAGTGTCCTCAGTGGGTACCACCTCTCCCTCAAAGTCCCGACACTGGCTTCCTTTATTCACAGTGGCGCGGTGCGAGACACAGAGATATTGAAGTCTGCCTGGGAAGGTAACTTGTGTCCCGCTACACGGAAGTGGAACAAGGGCGTGACCTGACGCTCATTGAGGGCAATGATGCACGTCTGCTTAGTGCTTAGAGCTGTGAATACTTATTGTGATTGTTATTGATGCTGTTGATGTTATCATTGTTATTGTTATAGCGAGGAACATTATTTCTATTATCGTTGTTATTTTGAAGACTAGTTTTGTCTTGTTTTACAGTCTTTTTTATAGTTGTTTTAGTTGCTGCTTATCACTTAATTGTACATACACCAATAACGATGCCACCAAATTAAAACAGGATAATATACAAGATAAAGTAATAAACAATGATAGCAAATATCACACAACTCTGTCATGAAGAAAAAAAAACATGAATACTGATCAATTTTTACCTTCTACTTGCTCTATCCTCATTTTCAATCCAAAGCTGGATGTTGCGCATACGTGCGTAACGACACCACTGCTCTCGTGCCCACAATCTTGAATCTTCAGAATTTTCTACCATCTGGCTAAGACTTCAATGTCACTCTCTAACTAAATTCATCTGTGCTGTATACCTCTCACCTAATTCCTCTGACTATGTAAAATTCTTTGACTATTTGACTTCCAAGGTGGAGCACATCTTATCTCACTTTCCTTTTGCTGAGATCTCCATTTTAGGGATTTCAATGTTCACCACCAGCTTTGGCTTTCATCTTCTTTCACTGACCAACCTGGTGAACAAACCTTCAACTTTGCTATCCTTCATGACCTAGAGCAGCTAGTGCAGTTCCCTACCCGTATTCCTGACCGCCTTGGAGACACGCCCAACATTCTTGATCTTTTCCTAACCTCCAACCCTTCTGCTTACTCTGTTAAACTTTCCTCTCCGTTGGGCTCCTCCGACCACAATCTAATTTCCGTTACCTGTTCTATCACTCCAGTGCAGCCTCAGGACCCGCCTAAGCGGAGGTGCTTCTGGCATTTTAACTCTGCTAAGTGGGAGGAACTAAGGCAGTACTATTCTGATTTCCCTTGGGATGATTATTGTTTTCATGTCAGAGATCCTTCTCTTTGTGCCGAGCGCATAACAGAGGTGATTATCTCTGGCATGGAGCTATACATTCCTCATACTTTCTCTAACCCTAAAGCTAAAAAGCCTTGGTTTAACTCTGCTTGTTCTCGTGCTGTCAATGATAGAGGCGGCTCACAAACGGTTCCGTAGCCATCCAACTGCTGAAACTCATGCCCTATATATTTCTGCCCGTAATCATGCCAAATCTATTCTCCAACTTACTAAAACTCTTTCATCAATAGAAAATGTCAAAGTCTTTCCAATTCTAACTCCTCTCGAGATTTCTGGCATCTAGCCAATAATATCTCTAACAACTTTACTTCTTCGTCTTTCCCTCCTTTACTTCATCCAGATGGCTCTACAGCTGTCTCTTCTTTTCTAAAGCTGAACTCTTCGCTCAAACCTTTGCTACCAACTCAACTTTGGATGATTCTGGGCATATTCCTCCTACTCCTCCACCCTCTGACTACTTCATCCCTAAAATTAAAATTCTTTATAAAGACGTTTTCCTGGCCCTCTCTGGCCTTGATTCTCGGAAGGCTTACGGTCCGGATGGAGTCCCTCCTGTTGTTCTCAAAAACTGTGCTTCCGAACTCGCTCACTGCCTGGTCAAACTCTTTCATCTGTGTCTCTCTACTTCTATTTATCCTTCTTGCTGGAAGTTTGCTCACATTCAACCTGTCCCTAAAAAGGTGACCACTCCAATCCTTCTAACTACCGCCCTATAGCTTTGATTTCCTGCCTTTCTAAAGCCTTTGAGTCTATCCTTAATAGGAAGATAATGAGGCATCTATCAGCTCACAACCTTCTCTCTGATTGCCAGTATGGTTTCCGTAAAGGCAGATCTACTGGTGATCTTCTTACTTTCCTAACTGAATCTTGGTCATCCTCTTTTAGGGACTTCGGTGAAACCTTTGCTGTCGGCCTTGACATATCGAAAGCCTTCGATAGAGTCTGGCACAAATCTTTAATTTCTAAACTACCCTCCTACGGATTCTATCCTTCTCTCTGTACCTTCATCTCCAGTTTCCTTTCCGATCGTTCTATTGCTGCTGTAGTAGACGGTCACTGTTCTTCCCTAAAACTATCAACAGTGGTGTTCCACAGGGTTCTGTCCTATCACCCACTCTCTTTCTATTATTCATCAATGATCTCCTAAATCTGACTCAATGCCCTATCCACTCCTATGCTGATGATACCACCTTGCATTATTCAACAGCGTTCAACAGACGCCCAACCCAACAACAATTAAATGACTCAAGGCGAGATGCTATAGGACGCCTAACTTCTGATCTTTCACTTGTTTCTGATTGGGGCAGAGAAAACCTGGTTTTGTTCAATGCCTCAAAAACTCAATTTCTACAACTATCTACTCGACATAACCTTCCAGACAACTATCCTCTCTTCTTCAATAACACTCAACTTCCCTCTCCTCTACATTAAACACACTCGGTCTATCCTTCACTAAAAATCTAAACTGGAAATTTCACATCTCTACTCTTGCTAAATCAGCTTCCAAGAAGTTAGGTGTCCTGTGGCGTCTTCGTCCATTTTCTCTCCCTCCCAGCTGCTTGCTCTGTACAGGGCCTTATCCGCCCGTGTATGGAGTATGGCTCTCATGTCTGGGGGATCCACACACAGCTTTACTAAACAAGGTGGAATCTAAAGCTTTTCGTCTTATCAACTCTTCTCCTCTAACTGACTGTCTTGATTCTTTAAGTCACCGCCGCAATGTTGCATCTTTATCTGTCTTCTACCGCTGTTTTCATGCTGTCTGCTCTTCTGAACTTGCTAACTGCATGCCTTCCCCCTCCTGCGGCCTCGCTGCACAAGACTCTCTACTTCTTCTCATCCCTATTCTGTCCATCTTCCTAATGCAAGAGTTAACCAGTATCTTCACTCCTTCATTCCCTACACTGGTAAACTCTGGAACTCTCTACCTGTGTCTGTATTTCCACCTGCCTATGACTTAAACTCTTTCAAAGAGGAGTGTCAAGACACCTCTTACGTTAACTGGACCCTCCTTTTAGATTTTTTGTTTTCTCTTTCTCCTACTTTCCTCTTAACAGGGCCTGGCAACCAGCAGGATTTTTTTTTCCAACACTTTGTTTTCCCTTGGCCAGTGCCCTTGTAATGTAAAAAAAAAAAAAAAAAACCACCACTACAAGAAGCTTCCTCACTTGCTCCCCGTATCACGTTTATATAATATCGCATTTTCATTCCTCGCACCCTCCTTTGATCCGCTGCATGGGGAAAGAAAATGGAGAAATTAACAGCACGTGGAAGAAGAAAATGTTACGGCTCAAATAATGCTCCGAACGAGAGAGAGAGAGAGAGAGAGAGAGAGAGAGAGAGAGAGAGAGAGAGAGAGAGAGAGAGAGTTGTGCAATGAATGAAGAAATCCTGGCTCTCCACCCTTCTCTCTCTCTCTCTCTCTCTCTCTCTCTCTCTCTCTCTCTCTCTCTCTCTCTCTCTCTCTCTCTCTCTTTTATTTAAACAAAACTTAATACAAAGAACATGTACCCAAAGGCGCACTGTCGTGTGCTACCTATTCTAAAGGTACTACAATCTATTTCTCTACAATATTTACAAGACTTGAAAATAGATAATATACAAGATGGTCAGCATGTAAATGGAGCACTATTCGTTTCACTTCACTAGCACTATTCACGCACTGCACTACACTGAGTGTCACGTCACAAGAGTGTCAGAGGAGTTGGCAGTGTCTGTCTCCACTTATGTGCCATCAGTTTGACACTGTGAGTGTTCATCTCCTGGACGTGAGGCACCGCGGCCGTGAACAAGTTCCACATCCTGGAGACGCGTCCTGCGAAGGTGCGTTGATGCTGACACCCGTGGGATCGCGGCACCTCTACGGCGTCACCACCATTGAGCACCGTTCTCGTGCTCCGTGCGGTGACTCTTAGAGGATGACGCAGCCCTGCCAGATGTGGCACTCTTTGCACCTGTGCCTTATGGAACACTACGATCGCCGCCACGTCTCTGCGGTGTTCCAGTGAATCAAGGGGACGCTCAGGCTCTCGGTGAGGTGGTAGTGCAGCATCTACTAGCCGTATGGCGCGGCGTTGGATGCTGTCCAGTCTCCTTCTGTGTGTGGCGGCACAGGACATCCAGGAGAGAGCAGCAGTAAAGGCTCTCTCTCTCTCTCTCTCTCTCTCTCTCTCTCTCTCTCTCTCTCTCTCTCTCTCTCTCTCTCTCTCTCTCTCTCTCTCTCTCTCTCTCTCTCTCTCTCTCTCTCTCTCTCTCTCTCTCTCTCTCTCTCTCTCTCTCTCTTTTTTTACTTTTTTTTATTTAAACTAGGTTACATGTGTTGTACATACCAGAGGTCTGAGACTATGGTATAGTTCAGGCCTATCTTGGCAACAAAAGAAAATACACAATATTTACAGAAGTGAGACAAGTTGATAATTTGATAATAGTATATAATTACACACTTTCACTGCACTTATTGGTGTCACACTAGCACTTTAGCCACTCGTTCACGCCTCTTTTGTACGCCTGGAGGCATGTAGAGTGGTGTATGTTGTGTCTTGCACCAGCCGGTTCCACATGCGGCTGTAACGAGGGAGGAAGGAACGGAGGTGACTCTCGGTCCTCGCAAAGGGCACAGTCACAGTGAGGTGGTGGTCTATTAGGCCGGCGGTTCGAGTGTCATGTGGCTCTCTCTCTCTCTCTCTCTCTCTCTCTCTCTCTCTCTCTCTCTCCCACTGGCCGCCACGCACGCTGCTCCTGAATCAGGCGACACAAAAGGTGCCATTCCTGGATGCAATAAATGTGACTTTTACATCAACCGTCCCCGCGCGACACACGTGTTGCTGCCACGGGTCGGGCTAGTGATGTTGTTGTTGTTGTTTCCCATATTAATTTTTGTTGATGTTGTTGTGGTTGTTATTGTTATTGTTGTTGTTGCTGGAGGAAGAGGATGAGGGAGAAAGGAGGAAGAGGAGGAAGAAGTGGTAGTGGGGTGATGGTGTGGTGTGGTGGGTAATTCATAAACTGTCTACAGTTTACGATGATTCCGTTGCTTCTGCATTGCACTGAAATATTTTATTCATTTGTCGTAGAAAAGGAAAAATATATGTAATGGTATCCATAGTTTTATGGGTAGAGTATTCGTTTATCCATCTATTCCTTTATATATTTATTTAATTATTGACGTTCTTCATGACGTACGTACCCTGACACTATCGTCTGTCACAGTTTCTTTTTGCAAACCTGAGTCTGTTTCCTGGAATCCAACACTCGTGAAAGAGAGAATTACATGTTCGTCTCGGGAATCTGAACTGCTTTAGTATTTCTGCTTTTCAAGTTTTCTCTCAATATGAAGGAAACTGAGTAGAAAATAATGATGTTCCAGGTTGTTTGCAGATTTCTTTGCATTGAACCCTTTATGATAGTCAGGGTTGTGACGCATCCAGGGATTCATACTGAGGTGTTTTACAGACCTTTTTATCGCTTACGGCAAAGCTCTTCACCGCCATGAGGCGCTGTGTACACCGTGAGCCGCGCGTGAACTGCTGTGAGAGAAGGACCCCACCCAACAGTTAAGTGACACTTTCCTCACTGGAAAGGAAAGGTTCCCTGGAGCACGAGACGAGAGCAACACAAGGGACACAGTTAAGAAGAGAAACATGAACACTCACACCTGTCAATGTAACCCATGCATCTCAACGCGCCAGTCATCACCAGCTACAAACATGTCTAATGCTCTCTTTACCTAGATATTGACTCGCCACTAACAATTTCATCAATAACTGTTTTCCATTAACAAAGTATCAAATGAATGATAGGAGTGAAATAAATAATTAGATAGAAGAATGAATGAATAAAAATGATAAATTAAACAAATAAGTAATAACTGCTATGATAAGGTGAGAGTGAAAACATCATTCTTATTACGCCGCTAGCCTAACAGTGAAGTCTCGTGCTCCCCGACTAACATACAAAGTCTAAGCGCTTACATAGCGGTGACCGGGATTCGAACATGGGTTATTGCGGGCACAATGCAATGTACTAACTACTATACGATCACGGCCACTACTCCGCGGGGTTACCACAGGCAGAGTGGCATGAGAGCGCTGCCTCTCCTAATCTGAACAACCTGATCTGACGTTTATGATCCTGTCCTTGATAGATAGATAGTATATTGACCACAGTGCACAGGAATGTTAATCTTTACAATATCCGCAACAAGAACTACCTTATCTGCAGCACCGAGAAGCTAAGGAAGCAAGGGAAGCTGCAGGAAGCCATCACGCCTACACGTGACACTCCCAATTCGGATGAAGTCACAACCGTCAAGCCACGGGAAGAACACCGCACCATAAAGGCAATCTGACCAATATAACAATGTGTAATTATTGAAATGAACACCTCAGCGAGGGCAAGTATTTTCATTCATTTCCTGTGAGTGATTATCCCTCTCCTTCCTTCCCTGCCAAGGCCAGGAGCTGCGTGCCGTCCTTTGCCTGTAACTCTCTTCTCTGACAAAACACCGCCAAAACTTTCCCTCTTTCTAACCCAAGGCTTGAATGTGTGTGTGTGTGTGTGTGTGTGTGTGTGTGTGTGTGTGTGTGTGTGTGTGTGTGTGTGTGTGTGTGTGTGTGTGTGTGTGCGTGGATGTGCCTTGGATTTTATTTTTTATCCATCTTGTTGTCACTTTCCATTTGTTCCCTCATGAACTAAAAATCTAGTTATATATTCAAGAGAACATCTCAAGTACATGTATTTATCATGTTGTCTTATCAAAAGAAAAAACATTCTACTTTTTTTATAATTCTCTCTCTCTCTCTCTCTCTCTCTCTCTCTCTCTCTCTCTCTCTCTCTCTCTCTCTCTCTCTCAACACGCGCGTGCGCACAAATACAAACACACACACACACACACACACACACACACACACACACACACACACACACACACACACACACACACACACACACACACACACACACACACACACACACACACACGTACGCACTTTCCTTCCCTCCTTCTCACCGCATCACACCTCTAGTCGTACAACAATTAACGCTTTATTTTTCCACAGACAGATTTGACAGACGCGTACCGAGGTCTTGGAGTCTCAGGGACTGTGTTCCTCCCTTCCGTCACGAACTGCTTTTATTACTGCTGCTATTACAACTACTACTATTACTAATGCTGCCAATAATTTTGCTACTACTACTACTACTACTACTACTACTAAGATTACTATATTATTATTATCACTATCATTAGCAGTTATTACTGTTGTAGTTTGAAAAAAACAATACACAAATAAGAAAACCACATGTAATACATAAAAAAAAGCAAATTGTCAACAAGGACACATCGTTCATTTCAAAACAATGAACAATTAGTGTTACAAGTATCACCACTGCAGGTTGTATCAGTGTTGTGTTGTTATGGGACAGGCAACACAGGTGACCAATCCTACCCCAACCGATCCAGTGACACGTCAATCCAGGGGCTGATCAGATCCCAACTCACCACCACCACCACTCCCACTACTACCACCACCACAGCCTCGCCAATACCTGTGCAGCGCATTACACTCGCTGCCAGATGGCGGCGGCCTGAATTGGTGGTGGAGGGGGCCAACACTTTCCATGTTTGGCAATCCGCTCAGGCAGTTCATACGAGGCAGAAGACCAACGATAATGAATTTCAACATTTTTCATGACTTTTAATATCAATCTCTCATCATCCTCTCTTCCCTCTCCCTCTCTCTCTCTCTCTCTCTCTCTCTCTCTCTCTCTCTCTCTCTCTCTCTCTCTCTCTCTCTCTCTCTCTCTCCGTCGTCTTTTTCTGTTCAGGTCACGAGATGAGGAATGCTGATCCTTGTTGCGGTGGCACGGTGGTGGTGAGAGAGAGAGAGAGAGAGAGAGAGAGAGAGAGAGAGAGAGAGAGAGAGAGAGAGAGAGAGAGAGAGAGAGATGAAATGTCATATGAAGATTCCTCTTTTCCTGTTCTCCTTATTATTTTCCTCTAATTAGTTCTCTCTCTCTCTCTCTCTCTCTCTCTCTCTCTCTCCCTGCGCTTAACAATGCAAGAAAAGACAGCACAAAACATCGCGCATGACACAATGATGGCACGTCCTCCACACAAAACAACAAGCACACAAACACTGGCCTAACATTTCTCCGCCACACAATCCAGCGTGGCACTTTCCAGAACACGTCGCGGGGAGAGGCGAGGCTGACCCGCCCTCACTCGCCCCTCCTGCGACACAGCTCATCTATGTAGCAGCAAAGATCTCACTTCAGAATTTGTTACAAGTAATTTGGTTTTCTTTTAATCAAGGTTAAAATATTAAGTAAGCTTGCTGTACACTTTAAGAAAAAATGCTTTTTATTTTCAAAACAACACGAAATATATATATATATATATATATAAAAAAAAAAAAATATGTATATATATATACAGCGTAGTATTTACATTCAATTCGGCAGGAAAATTTTAGCCTTTCTATGTAGTAATTCAGCTTGCACATATGAAGGTGAGCATTACCAAGTTATTCCTGCATTGTACTTCAAATATTGCTAAAGTGTACTACTCTCTTCTCTCTTTTCTTTTCACCTACCACTCTTCTCCTCTCCATCTTTTTATGTTTCTTTTTTTTCAAACTTTTTTTTTCTTATTCATTAACTTCTCCACGATTCTTGCTACCGTCCTCAAGCTGTTCCTCCTTCTCCTTCTCCTCCTCCTCTTCCTTTCATTAGTGTTTCATCCTTCGTCATCGTGTTTTTCAAGCGTCCGTCTCTCAATCCTTCCCTTCTCTTATTCGTCCATTTTTCTTTCTATTCGTCCTTCGATACGCCCTTCAGTCATGCAGGGCGGTGACGTAGTGGATAAGGTGGTGACCGTTGGATCGGGCAGACGTCCACGCGTAGGTTCGAATCCCACCACGTACAGCCTTAAAACACTTTGCCATTTGTCGAGTGGTTTAAAGTTACCTAGGTAGTCGCGTCAGGTAGCCAATCAGAGCGCGGATCGAGTGATGTCTGGAGCGGCCAATGAGCAGCCGGCTACAGCTCCGTGTGGCTGTCGCTGGGATGGTAACGATGATTCTGGCTGCTACTGCTTCCGTCATCTTGAGTCTTCTTATGTCGTTTTCTTTAACTAGGATGGTGGTATTGCTTTCCATGTGATGTCGCTTCAGGATGATGCCGTGTTCATTCATGTAGTGTCGTCTTATAGCGCCGTCTTGTAGGTGTGCTGTAATTCTCTTTGATAGGGTTGTAGATGTGAAGCCAATGTACCTCGAGTTTAGGTGACTGCAGTCACCAACAGTGCATGTGTGTTGGTACACGACGTTCACTTCTTGCAAGGAGTTTGTCGGAGGAAGACAGCTATTCTTTGTGATGAGGCTTGCGGTTTTTCTGGTCTTGTAGTAAATGATGACTTGGAGTTTAGTGTCTGTGTTGATGGGCGAGACGTTGATGTGGATGATCTTTACGGCTTTCTTGTCTTCTTTGTATGCTGAACACATCGTGTTCTAGTAGTAGAGAGTGATGCACGATGTTTGTTGCTCGGGCGGATTCTCGCGGATGTAGTTGTCCATGCGGCGACGTATGACTTAGTCTATTTCTTGCTGCGGATAGCCGTTGTTGCAGAGAAGCTGGGAGATTCTTTTTAATTCAGCGTGGACTGCATTCCATGAGGATGAGTGCGTGAGAGCCCTTTGGCACACTACTCTACCAACTAAAACCGGACGAACGAACCCTTGTGCGAAAAACACAAAATACGCTGTACAAAAAGAATAATGCAGACCTCGCTGTTGACATCAATAGTATGTACAAATATATATAATATATATATATATATATATATATATATATATATATATATATATATATATATATATATATATATATATATATATATATATATATATATATATATATATATATATATATATATATATATATATATATATATATATATATATATATATATATATATATATATATATATATATATATATATATATATATATATATATATATATATATATATATATATATATATATATATATATATATATATATATATATATATATATATATATATATATATATAACCAAACCGTTTTCTTCAACATTTTTTTTCTATATATCAAAGAAAACGTGTTTACATTATAGGAACCTTGATACTTTTAATTTCCAACACAGGAAAGACTGACATATATTGAGGAATTGATGAATAAATAAAACTAAATATTAAAGTCAATGAAACTAGAAGAACACGAAGAGATGAAATAAGAAAGAATAAATTAAGATTACGGGGAAAGAATAATGAAGTCCATCCTTTCTTCATACTAACACTATCCAGTCTTCTATCCTTCCCTTAACTCCTTCAATACTGGGACACATTTTCACCTTGAAATTTGTGTACGATTAGACCATTTCATTGACATTAGGAAGGGTCTATGGAGGTCACAAGATTACTGGCCACAGTCTTCACTATTTTAATCCCCACATAAGTTTGTGAAGCTATATAAAATCACCAGATACTGAGCACAATGAATATGGAAACGCGTCATTGTACTGAATGGGTTAAACTGACACTATCATACACTATATTCCATCCTTCATACTAATACCATCCATTCTCTCCATCCTTCTCTTCTTTCATACTAATCCATCCATCCTTACTTTTCTTCGTGCTAATACCATCTATTCTATCCATCCTTCCCTTATACTGATACCATTCATTCTTCCATCCTAGCCAGTATGATTTCCCAAGTCCCCCCTATTGACAAAGAGGCGGGAAAGGGGGCAGGACACGAAGAAAACGGAGACACGAGAGGAAACGAGAAACGTCCCACGCCTTTATTTTCCCTGAGCCGTCCGTCACGCGAAACTACATCCGCGGATTCAAGGCAGGAGGAATGAGAGGAATGAGACAGACCCACGTGTCCCCTCACATTCCCCCCATTCCCCACACCTTCCCCAGCAGCACAGGTAATCACGCGCCCAATCCATCACCTTCACCTCTCCTGACATGACGTATAGCACGTCCACCTCACCTGCGCCGCGGCACAGTATTGCCAACCCGCCAGAATTAGGTTGAGCTTCTTTATGATCACGGCCAAGTTTTACAAAGGTTTCTAAGTGGCACAGAGGATAAGGAGGAAAAATTTACGTCTATTTGATTCATTAAAAAAGAAGAATTATTAAAAAGGACAGAGAGAAAACGATTTTAAGTGGTACAAGAGTCTATTAGAATTAGTACAAAGATTTATTTAACCTCTTCAGTACTGGGACGCATTTTTACCACGAGTTTTAGGTACCATTTGAAGATCTTATTTACACTAGCAAGGGTTTATGGAGGTCAGAAGATTCATGGCCAAAGTCTTCACTATTTCAATCACTACACAAGTTTTTGAAGCTGTATAAATTCATCAAATAGTAAGCAGAATAAATATCAAGACACATCCTGGTACTGAATGGCTTAAAAAACGTACAGGAAAAGATTTTAAATGATACAAGAGTTAAAAGTGAAGGATTTAAGAATCGGTACAAATAAGATTGATTTAAAGAACATATAGGAAAGGATTTTAATGAAGGATTTACGTCTATTAGAATCAGTACAAAGAAGAATTTGTGAAAACACGTACGGGAAATGAAGAGTATCCATTACGAAAAAAAACATAACAAATTAAGAAAATAAGGCAGACTGCAAGGAACCATCAGGCTTATATGTGGCAGTCTACAACAGGCTACAACAAAGATAACATATGCAAATTTTTATTTTCCAATCTGTCTATCTATTTATCCATATATCTATCTATCTATCTATCTTCTTTATCTGTCTTCTAATTCATTGTAGAGACTAATGTTTTCTTTATATTTCTTATACAAGTGTAGCTTAAGTGGCCTTCAACCCCTTCAGTACTGGGACACAATTTTACCTTCAGTTTTGTGTATGATTAAAAGACTTTATATACATTAAGAAGGGTCTATGGAGGTCAGAAGCTAAATGGCTGGAGTCTTCACTATTTCAAACCCCAACATAAGTTTCTAAAGGTGTACAGAATCACCAAACAGTAAGCAGAATGAATATGAGAACGCGTCATGGTACTCAAGGGGTTAAGTGGTGCAGGGGTTGTGATAGGGATAACGGTAGGATATTTCTCAGGATCAGTAACCAGGATAAGACAACAAATGATGGACTCAAATCATGATAAAAATTAACTAAGAAATATATACAGGAAATAACTGGTCTGGAAATAGTGTAGGCCTGATAGAAGTTAATAGAGAGAACAAGAATTAAAGTACTCAAATATGATAAATAAAAAAAGTCAATAAATGAATAGATAGAAAAACAGATAAAAAAGAGATAGGAAAGAATTGGTTTTAAATTGAGTATGCCAGATAAAAGTTAGTAATTAGGAGAGAACGAGAATTAATGGGCTGAAGCATGATGAAAAATAAGAGAGATAAAGATAGAGAGGAAAGACATGGCTTTTAAATGGAGTAGACCTGATAGATGGTTTTAAGTGATACGGAGGTTATAACAAAGCTAACCTAACCACATTTCTGTTCACCTATCTATCTATCTATCTATCTATCTATCATCTACTTACTTACCATCCTATCTATTTGTTTATTTATTTATTTATCTATCTATCTATCTTATCCATCTGTCCATCTATCTCTTTCTGTCTGATTATCTATCTATCACTTTTTCCATCCTTTTCTCTATTCCTCATCTTAACTTTCATAACACTCATCTTCCTACTTCCAGTCCGCCCTCCTTGTCTGTCTCTCTGTCCACCTGTCTGTCTGTCCGTCTGTGTGTCTTTCTGTCTGTTTTCCTTGTCGTGATCTCATTAATATACGAAAATTCCTCAGACAGTTTCTGGTTTCATCCTTCTCATCTCACTCTCTCTCTCTCTCTCTCTCTCTCTCTCTCTCTCTCTCTCTCTCTCTCTCTCTCTCTCTCTCATTCCCTCCCTGTGACACATATGGAGAAGCTTATAAGGACACTACCAGTAACGTCCGCCGCCCTGGCCTGGTCTGGTCTCGGTTCTCCTTTCACATTTCCCCGATAGATGTCAGTTTTCCGTGTCCCTCCTTGCATCTCCAATAGTTTAGCCCAATATTCCCACGGCCACCTGCATGTTGTTCCCAGATTTCGTTACGGGAGCGTCTATGAAATTCCTGTAATAATATCGAGTTATTCATTTTCTATATCCGTACGTACACGCTACACATCTTCATGACGACGAGGGAGGGAGGGTAATGGATTGGGGAGACGGAAGGAGGGTGTGGGTGGGTGGGAGGGAGGGAGGGCTAGAGGAGGAGAGGGGTAAGAGAGAAAATGGGGGGGGAGGGATGGAGCTAGAGAGAGAGAGAGAGAGAGGGAAAAGAATGATCGAGAGGCGGGAGGGGAAGGATGTGGAGAGAGGAAAGGATCGAGGAATGGAGGGAGTGAGGGTGGGAGAGGCAGAGGAGAGAGGATGGGTGTGTTTACCTGCCTGATGGTGATGATGATGGTGGTTGTGGTTGTGGTGGTGTAATAATGGTTAAAGTAGTAATAGTAGTGATAGCAGTGGTGATGTAATGATGATGATGATGATGATGGTGGTGGTGGTGGTGGTGGTGGTGGTGGTGTAATAATGGTTAAAGTAGTAATAGTAGTGATAGCAATGGTGATGTAATGATGATTATGATGATGATGGTGGTGGTGGTGGTGTAATGATGGCTATAGTAGTAATAGTAGTGATAGCAGTGGTGGTGATGTAATGATGATGGTGGTGGTGGTGATGATGATGATGATCGTGGTGGCGGTGGTGGCGGTGGTGACGTAATGATTAGGGGCATTCTCGTAAAGAATCCGTCCCGCCCGCTCGCCTCGATTCCCGGCTCCCCCTTCGCAGCTCCTCCACCCAGCTGATCTGACGTCATATATATATATATATATATATATATATATATATATATATATATATATATATATATATATATATATATATATATATATATATATATATATATATAGAGAGAGAGAGAGAGAGAGAGAGAGAGAGAGAGAGAGAGAGAGAGAGAGAGAGAGAGAGAGAGAGAGAGAGAGAGAGAGAGAGAGAGAGAGAGAGGCAACTTTGCTTTCGTCAGACAGCAGACAGCATTTCTGTGTGTGTGTTTCACTGTTTGATCTGCTGCAGTCTCTGACGAGACAGCCAGACGTCACCCTACGGAACGAGCTCAGAGCTCATTATTTCCGATCTTCGGATAGACCTGAGACCAGCCTGGCCCGTGACCTCACACCCTTTAGTAGTAGTAGTAGTAGTAGTAGTAGTAGTAGTAGTAGTAGTAGTAGTAGTAGTAGTAGCAGTAGCAGTAGTAGTGTGGTTCACTACACTAGCGTCCGTCCTGCGTGGAAAACTGAACTTCTTAATGTTCCTCAGACACTGAATTTTCATGACATTTGCATCTCCTTCTCTTGTTCGTGTGTCTCCATCCTCCGTCAGTGTTAGCAGGTCTTGTCTGTCTGTCTGTCTTTGTGTTTCTTTTTGTTTTGTTGTTGTTTAATTTATGGCCTATAGCGCTGTTCAGCTTCCACCCATTAGTGGCGCAGGCAATTTTCTTTATAGTGATGGGCATATTAGGGCTCATATCACCACCCAAGCGCGTCTTTGTTGCAACCACCTAGAACCTGGGTAGGTATCTTGGTGACATGTAGCTAACTTCAAACCACTCCACAAATGACATAACTTCAAAGTGGTATGTGATGGAATTCTAACTTACACGTGGACGTGTGTGTGTGTGTGTGTGTGTGTGTGTGTGTGTGTGTGTGTGTGTGTGTGTGTGTGTGTGTGTGTGTGTGTGTGTGTATTTACCTAGTTGTATTTACCTAGTTGTAGTTTTACAGGACCTGGGCCTTATGCTAGTGTGGCCCCGTCTCCATATATACACTTATCCAATCTTACTCTAAAAGTATGCACACTCGTTGCAGACACTACTTCTTCATTTAAACTGTTCCACGTCTCAATACATCTTTGCGGGAAACAATATATTTTTTAATATCTCTCAGACATCTTTTTTTCAGCTTTTTACTATGCGATCTTGTGCTTCGAATGTCATATTCTTCTCTCAGGATCAGTTTCTCATTATCCACTTGGTCCATTCCTTTGATCAATTTATAAACTTGTATCAGATCTTTTCTCTCCCTTCTTTGTTCCAGGGTTGGAAGATCCATAGCCTTTAGTCTCTCCTATGTCATCCTTTCAAATTCTGGAAACATTCTTGTATCCATTTTTTGTAGCCTTTCCAACTTCCTTATGTGTGTTTTTTTTTTTATAAGGGTCCACACTTCTCCTGCATATTCCAATCTGGGTCTTATTATAGTACTTATCACTTTCTTCATCATTTCTTTGTCCATGTAGGTAAATGCTGCTCCAATATTCCTCAGCAAATTATATGTTTCTCTAAAAGTTACCGGTTGATTGTTTTCTTCCATCGTCACTCCTAAGTCTTTTTCCTTCTTTACTTTCTCCAGTTCTACTCCATCTCCCATATTATAGATTCCCACGGGTCGTCTTTCACTCTTTCCCATTTCCATGACATGGCTTTTGTTCACATTGAATTCCGTTTCCCACTTTTTACTCCATTCCCAGATCTTATTTAGATCTTCTTGCAGTAGTTCACAATCCTCTTTTTGCTTTATAACTCTGCACAATTTCGTATCATGTGCAAATAGATTTATGTAGTTGTTCACTCCCTCTGGCATGTCGTTAATATAAATGAGGAAAAGTATTGGTGCCAATACTGACCCCTGTGGCACTCCGCTTTCTACTGCTCTCCACTTGGACTTCATATCTTTAACTACCGTCCTTATTTCTCTCCCCCTCAAATAATTTTCTATCCATCTCAATGTGCTTCCTTTTAAGTCACCCTTCTCCTCTAACTTCTATAGTAATCGTGCATGTGGCACTTTGTCAAACGCCTTTTTTAAATCCAAATAAATACAGCCAACCCATCCCTCTCTTTCTTGTACTCTATCAACTATTCTAGAATAGAAACTCAATAAATTAGTTACACAAGACCGTCTTTTTCTAAAACCAAATTGGCTCTTTGATATTAATTTCTTGTCTTCAACGAACTCGATCCATTGTTTCTTTATTATTCTTTCACACATCTTGCATATTACACTAGTTAGTGTTATTCACTGTTTGATCTGCTGCAGTTTCTGACGAGACAGTGTGTGTGTGTGTGTGTGTGTGTGTGTGTGTGTGTGTGTGTGTGTGTGTGTGTGTGTGTGTGTCTGCTTACTACTGTGGTATAATAGTAGCACCAACAGTAATAGTAGTAGTAGTAGTTGTTCAAGTAGTCGTAGTAGTAGTAGTAATAGTAGTTGTTGTAGTAGTAGTAGTAGTAGTAGTAGTAGTAGTAGTAGTAGTAGTAGTAGTAGTAGTAGTAGTAGTAGTAGTAGTAGTAGTAGTAGTAGTAGTAGTAGTAGTAGTAGTAGTAGTAGTAGTAGTAGTAGTAGTAGTAGTAGTAGTAGTAGTAGTAGTAGTAGTAGTAGTAGTAGTAGTAGTAGTAGTAGTAGTAGTAGTAGTAGTAGTAGTAGTAGTAG
>NC_059268.1:710413-723401 GCF_017591435.1 Portunus trituberculatus
ACAAGTAAGGCAAACAAGTTGTCAAGTAGTAGTTATTTTGACATTGTCGCCAGTGTTTCTCGCCCCATCTGCTTACTCGGTACAAGGGCCTGATCTGTCTTTGTATGAAGTAATCTTTGCATGTTTGGGGGGAGTTCCACTCACACAGTATTGTTAGATTGGGTGGAATCAAAAGCTTTTCATGTAATCAACTCCTCTCCTCTGACTGACTGACTGTCTGCAGCCTCTTTCTCACTGCCAAAATATTGCATCTTTTTTTTATCTTATCACCATTTTCATGCTAACTGCTCTACTGATCTTGCTAAGTGCATACGTCACCTCCTCCTGCAGCCTTGCTGCACAAGGCTTTCTTCTTCCTCTCATCCCTGTTCTGTCCAACTCTCTAATACAAGAGTTAACCAGTACTCTCAACCATTCAGACCTTTCTCTGGTAAACTCTGGAATTCCCTACATGCTTCTGTATTTCCATCTTTGTACAACTTGATGTTTTTTAATAGGGAGATTTCAAGACATGCTAATTCTGTACCAATCTTTTAGTGAACTTGAAATTCAAGTGGGCTTCTTCTTTAACTTTTGTTGCCTTGGCTAGTTGCCCTCTTGCATGGAAAAAAAAAAAAAAAAAATAGTGTGGCTTTGCTTTGCTGGGTTTTTGATCTACCTTCCTGTATCAGAAATGTGATTACAAATGAGCAGTTTTCACAATTTCTGATTGATAAGATGACTTGAAGGTAATTGATCACTAAACATGATCTTTTGTTGACTCCTTTCTTTTGTTGCAGGCTTTTGGAGGTCCAGCGGCACACTGCACACTTCTTTCCTAAACGTGTGTGCAGAGTGCAAGACAGAGTGGCAAGGATGGAGGATGCATCAACATTCACAGCATCATTGGTTCATGCTTTTTTTTTTTTTTTTTGTGTGTGTGTGTGGAAAGAAGTGCACACAGTTTTAACCGAAGGATTATATGTGTGTGTGTGTGTGTGTGTGTGTGGGCAGCTTTATGGGCAAGTGTGCCAGTCATTCCTTGAATTCAATGTTTTTCATTTAGGGAAAAATTGTTGTATATAATTAGGTTTATAGACATTTTGAGTGGGAATGTTTAGACTGATTAAATAGTAAGTTTCTCTACTTTGTAGAGCTTTGCTGTTACTGTTCTGTGTAAGGTTTCAAGGGCCGTATTCTACAAACCATCATAGCTAGTGATGTGATTGTAGACAAAATGGTGCATTTTAGACACAAGTCCCTCAATGACAGGCTCTCACCTTGTGACTCGTCATAAGTTCAGTCTGTTGCAGCGCTGCCAACCACTGTCTTAAAACTCTTCTCAGCATGGTGAGAGCTTGTTTTATGTACCATGGCATGATCCCCGACAGTTTTTGATATTAATTAATGATAAATATCTGTAATGATGGCTAAATAATGTCCTTTGATGGAGTAATTTATCATTATAGATAACTGCCAAGAGGGTGCGATCAGTTTTCCAAAAACTCAAACAAACCTTGCTCTGAGTGGTGTTACGGCCCGCCCGTAACATGCATTACTACCATCACCTCCTCCGCTTGTTACCTCGTTCGCCACCTCTCCGCCTCCCCTTCCACGTCATCGTCTCGTGAACCTGCCACGCCACCGTCTCGTGAACCTTCCACGTCACCGTTTCATGAAGCCCGGCTACTGTCCCGAAGTTGGATTCACGCGGCCTTTCGACTCAACCGAAAGTGTTGAGCCAGCTCTTGGTTTTCTGGATTGGCAGTTGAGATGCAAGCCTCAACCAGTGAACACATCGCCTCTTGGTTCTGCCGTGGGATCAACCATCACCAGCATTTCACCACTGCGACACCGCATAAGTATCACTTCCCTCGTCCGTGTTTTCCACATTGCCTCTATATAGGATTAGGATTATTGTTAGGTATTAAGTTGGGTTCTTTATTGTTGTATTTATTACTGTGTTATATGTATATGTGTATGTCATTTTCCTGTGTTTCATGTTATATATCTGTGTTTCATGTTTCTTGTTATATATGTGTCAATTTCATTATGGGTTATTAAAGTAGCTTTTAAAGTGACCCCTTTGCATTTCCTCACCAGTTGAACCTGCAGTGTTTTTTTTATTGTTATTGTTCACCGGCTCTCCGATGCCAATCTTACCAGTTTAACCGGTGAACGTAACAATTGGCGACCGTGACAGGACCATTATAACCCATGTTCAGTGTTCCATTTTTCCAGTGACTTTTTTCTGTGATTGCTTGTGTTTCTGTGGTGTTGTGACTCTGATGTGTTTTTTCTGTGACTTACTCTGCGTGTGGTTTAAATTTACCTTTGTGCGTTCAAGTGGCTCCTTTTGGGTTAAACGTGCTTCGTGACTTTCATTGGTATCGCATAGCAGTGGTAGAGCAGGAAACCAGGTAGAAAGGCGTGTTCACCGATAGCACTTATCTCTAGTTTTTGCACATAGGCAGGTGTGTAATAAGTGTTATCCAAGTGTTGGGATCATCATATGTTCATGCGAACCCTCAAGCCCCTCACTTCGCGGATAATTTTTCTCGCTAGTTAGAATCGGCCATTTTAACTAGTCTCTCAGACTAATCCGCCTCCTTATCAATAACAAGTCTCAGTACAATTCGCTCCTCACACTCAAGTCTCGTAACTAGAGTAATCCGGATCCCTCTTAATGCCGTAACTCTCTAGTTTACCCCTCATTAGTGATTGTACTCATAAGTGTTTGCTTAAGTATAATCTAGGTAATTTCCAAGGTTGCCTTTATTATCACTCTGCCAAGTTCCTCACTTAAGTAATTCGCTTATCATTTTTTTTTTGTTGTGGTTTAACATCTATTTAATATGGCTTCCGCTCAGTTTAACGTTGAAGATTTTTGTGCCGACCCTTCTCTGGAACAACTTAAATATGCTAATATAAAGAAGGACCAATGGAAAGCCATCGCTAAACATTTTGATGTTCCCATCACGTCTCAGATGACTAAAGAGGTCATTAAGAATGTAGTTGTTGAACATCTAGTGCAAGAAGGTCAGTTGCTAGGAAATGCCATAGAAGAGTTAACTCCCATGTCAGCCTCTACGAGGACTATAATACACAGTCCCCAGGAAGAACAGGATAAGAGTAGGATAAGTCAATGGGAAATTGAGAAGCTTAAACTAGAATACCGGATGCATGAAAGACAAATGCAACTACAGGAAAAACAAATGCAACTACAGGCAGAAAAAGAAGATAAAGATAAAGAGAGAGAAGAGAATTTCAGTTACAACTTAGAAGGCAGGAGAAAGAGTTAGAAATTCAGGAGTTAACCCTACGAAATGACGCTAAGTTTAGAGGGAAGAAATAGATATAAAGAAACAGTTAGCAAGCTTTAATCCTGCTACAGCTGCTCCGCTAGTTCCCCCTTTTGATGAATCTGATGTTGACGGGTCATTTCGCGCTTTTGAGAGCATTGCTCATAGGAATAAATGGCCCAAGGATCAGTGGGTGTCTCTCCTTGTCCCTAAGCTAGTAGGAAAAGCTTATAGGGTATACAACGGCCTTAGTGATGAGGTAGAATATGAAGAGATCAAAGGTAACATTCTAGACGCCTACTCTATCACTTCTGATGGATACCGACAACAGTTCCGAAAGTATGTGAAACCAGAGTCTCACACCTATGTTGAATTCGCTAGTGAGAAACTAAGACAATTTAAGAAATGGTTAGCCGCTCTTAACATTACCACCTTTTCGGAGTTGCTCAATCTAATGGTCCTGGAAGAATGGAAGAACAAGTTACCATTTAATATTCTGAGGCATGTGGAAGAACGGGGGAGAGAGTGATCTTATGTCTGCCGCTAAAGTGGCTGATGCGTTTGCTTTGTTGATGGGATCCCTGGGTAGTAGAGGTCGTGGTTCACTGTCTAATGTTAGGTCCTCCTTTGGGGAAGGTTTTGGGGGCGCGGGTGGTAAGCCAACCGGATTCTCGCCAAATGCATATAATTCCCCCCTGGTGTACATACTGTAAGAAGCCAGGACACACGATCCAGAAATGTAGACACCCACATTGCAAGGGTTCTCAACGTCAATTTTCTTTTGTGGCCCCTAGACCAAACACATTTGAGAACAAGAAACCAGTGGCCCTAGCTAACCCTGTCAACTCTCCTCTAGAACTTTATGACCCGTACATGTATCAAGGTAAAGTGTCCCTGACTGATGGTAAAGACAAGGCAATAAATATCAAGGTTCTGCGTGATACAGGTGCTGCCCAATCCATCTTAAGGGAAGATGTCATCCCTAACATCAAACAGGCTTTCACTGGGGAGAAGGTGATCCTTACAGGTCTCGAATCACAGCTCTCCTATCCCTTGGCTAATATTAGCTTACAGTGCCCGTTCATTTCAGGAGAGGTTGAGGTAGCCATTAAACCTGGTGAACTGCCAGTACCGGGGTACATCTTGTACTGGGTAATGATCTTGCGGGTAACTTGGCTGTTCCAAACTTAATTGTTCTTGATTCTCCCTTAACAGAAAGTCCCACTAAGACCCTGGACGAAACATCCCTCACTTCTTCCCAGTGTGTGCAGTCACCAGGTCTCAGTCCAAGTCCCCTGCCTTTTCATCACCTCCTCCACCAATGATTGCCTCTACTGACAACTTGTATAATGACATCATTTCAAAGGAGAATTTGATTAATGCTCAGGAACAGGATCTCACTTTGGCTAAGATCAGACATGTGGCCAGTGAGACAAAGGATATGTCTAAATTGCCTTGTTTTTATTATCAGGAAGGAGTCCTGATGCGTGCCTACAGACCTCCTGAACTGAAACAACTAGACACCTGGTCAGAAACACATCAAGTTGTCATCCCTTGTCTGTAAGACCAGCCATTATAGAACTAGCTCATGATGGATTGTCAGGTCATCTAGGCATCCAAAAACCTACAAGAAGGCTCTTCAACATTTTTTTGGCCAGGAATGAAAAGGATGTGTCACACTATGTAAAAACATGTCACATATGTCAAGTTGTGGGTAAGCCTAACGAACGCCTTGTGCCAGCTCCTCTGACGCCTATTCCAGTTCAGACGGAGCCCTTCGAAAAGATCATACTAGACTGCGTAGGGCCCTTACCCAAAACCAAACGAGGGAATCAGTATTTGTTAACCCTCATGGATCCCACTACCAGGTACCCTGAAGCATTCCTCTTAAGAACATCACATCAAAGACCATTGTAAAACATCTAATACATTTTTTCACCTCGGTAGGAATTCCAAAACAAATTCAGTCTGACAAGGGTAGCAATTTCACTAGCCATTTTTCCAACAGATAGTGAATGAGCTAAACATCGACCATGTTACCTCCTCGGCTTACCACCCCAATCCCAAGGCTGTCTGGAGCGGTTTCACCAAACATTAAAATCCATGATGAAGAAGTATTGCTTGGAGCATCAAGGAGACTGGGATGAAAGTATTTCTTTCCTTCTCTTCGCTTTAAGAGAATCTCCTCAAGATTCTTTAGGTTACTCCCTTTGAATTACTCTATGGTAGACAGATCAGGGGCCTCTCAAAATATTAAAGGATCAATGGTTTACTCAAAATACTCCTTCAAGCCCCAGTGTGTCTGACTACATCAGTAACCTTAAGAATAAAATCAGTGAAGTCAGATCTTTTGCTAAATCAAACTTCCTCAAATCTCAAACTAAAATGCAACAGAATTCTCTTCCCAAATCTGTCATGAGAAGTTTCAAACCAGGAGACAAGGTTTTACTTTTTCTCCCACTCCAGGCAATGCTCTTCACAGTAAGTTCATGGGACCTTATGTTGTGGCTCAAAAACTAAGTCCATTAAATTATGTGGTCCACACTCCTGACCGTCGTAAGGATTCCCAACTTGTTCATATTAATCTAATGAAACCTTACCACTCCAGAGAACCAGAGGACGACTTGTCTCGCGCTGTACCTGTATGTCTGATAGGAAAGGAGTCTGGTCCTGTGCCCCCAGAGGAAGAGTCCGACATCGAATTCCTCTTCTCGTCACCTAAAGGACGCCCCTCAAACAGCCAAATCATGTCCAACCTGGATGAGGTGTTTGTTTCCTTAACACCTTCACAACAGTCTGATCTTAAAAAGTTATTGCTAGACTTTTCTGAAATCACAGGTGACCTTCCAGGAGTTTGTAATACTATCCAACATGACATAAGATTAACATCTACCGACATCAAGCCTATAAGACAACCAGCCTATCGCATTTCACCCATTAAAAGAGACTTGATGAAAAAGAGGTAGACTATCTGCTCTGTCATCACCTTGCAGAACCTAGTATATCTCCTTGGGCTTCTCCTGTCTGTTAACATCTAAACCAGATGGTAGTAGTCGATTTTGCACCGACTACCGGAAATTAAATAAAGTGACGGTGCCAGACTCCTACCCATTGCCCTTGATAGAGGACCTTATAGATAGTATAGGAGTAGCCAAATTTGTAACCACTATAGACTTGCTTAAAGGTTACTACCAGATTCCCCTCTCGGACGAGGCCCAAATAATATCCGCCTTCATCACTCCCTTCGGACTATACCAATACACAGTGATGCCCTTTGGATTGTCTAATGCTCCCGCCACCTTCCAGAGGGCTATAAATTACATAACTCAGGACTTGGAGGGAACATCCGCGTATCTGGACGACCTGGTGGTGACTGCAGACGACTGGGCAACACATCTGACCCGTCTTCGGAGGCTGATGGGTCGGTTGCAGGAAGCCGGGCTTACCATCAACCTGGCCAAGTCCACCTTCGGGAGGTCTACGGTGGTCTACCTGGGACATGTGGTGGGGAACGGCAAGGTTCACCCCAAGAGAGCTAACGTTGAGGCCATCCTTGGCTTCCTGTTCCTACCACCAGGAAAGCTCTCATGAGGTTCTTGGGGATGGCTGGGTTTTACAGACGCTTCTGTAAAACTTCTCCACCCTGGCCGCCCCTTGACGGACCTTCTCAGCACTTCCGTCCCCTTCCACTGGACCCCGGCCTGTGACCAAGCCTTCAAACACCTCAAGGCGTTTCTCTCCTCGGAACCAGTGGTCTGGACGCCGGATCACTCCCGACCCTTCCATTTACAAGTTGACGCGAGTGGAGTTGGAGTGGGTGCTGTCCTACTACAACCGGACCCCACAAGCGGCATCCTCCATCCCATCGCTTACCACTCTGCAAAACTGAAACACCATCAACTCAACTACTCCACCATCGAAAAGGAGGCTCTGGCACTCGTGCTGGCGCTCCAACGTTTTGAGTGCTATCTTCATCCTGGTCCGCACATCACCAAGGTCTTCACGGACCACAATCCTCTGGCCTTCCTGTACGCCATGAGGAACCGAAACCAACGCATTCTTAGGTGGGCCTTGTTAACTCAACCTTTCAACCTGGAAGTCCATCATATCAAGGGGGTGGACAACATCATCGCCGACGCCTTATCAAGATCTCCCGTCTCACCTCCTTCATGAGCCCATTACGGAGGTCTTAGGGGGGAGGAAATGTTACGGCCCGCCCGTAACATGCATTACTACCATCACCTCCTCCGCTTGTTACCTCGTTCGCCACCTCTCCGCCTCCCCTTCCACGTCATCGTCTCGTGAACCTGCCACGCCACCGTCTCGTGAACCTTCCACGTCACCGTTTCATGAAGCCCGGCTACTGTCCCGAAGTTGGATTCACGCGGCCCCTTTCGACTCAACCGAAAGTGTTGAGCCAGCTCTTGGTTTTCTGGATTGGCAGTTGAGATGCAAGCCTCAACCAGTGAACACATCGCCTCTTGGTTCTGCCGTGGGATCAACCATCACTCAGCATTTCACCACTGCGACACCGCATAAGTATCACTTCCCTCGTCCGTGTTTTCCACATTGCCTCTATATAGGATTAGGATTATTGTTAGGTATTAAGTTGGGTTCTTTATTGTTGTATTTATTACTGTGTTATATGTATATGTGTATGTCATTTTCCTGTGTTTCATGTTATATATCTGTGTTTCATGTTTCTTGTTATATATGTGTCAATTTCATTATGGGTTATTAAAGTAGCTTTTAAAGTGACCCCTTTGCATTTCCTCACCAGTTGAACCTGCAGTGTTTTTTTTTATTGTTATTGTTCACCGGCTCTCCGATGCCAATCTTACCAGTTTAACCGGTGAACGTAACATGTTTCTCTTCCTCTAGCTCTTGTTTTCCTGCGTGGTTTTGTGTCATTTCCTTTGCCGTCACCGGGAACCACTGCACTTCACACTACCTGTTTTATCGCACCTTCTTTTGTCCAGACACAGTGAAGTAAAGCAGTTTGTGTATTTGCGTGGGCGGCTCTCCTTTCCATATCCCTCTTCCTTCAGCTTTTGTTTTCCTGTGTGGTTTAGTGTCTTTCTCTTCGCCATCACTGTTAGCCACTGCACTTCACACTACCTGTCTTAACACACCTGCTTTTGTCCAGTCACAATGAAGGAAAGGAGTTCAGTGTTCTTAAGGCAATGGACACCGCGCGACCTTCTTTACCGCATGCGTTCGTTCCAAATCATTAGTGAAGAATCGGACTCTTTTGTACTTAATTGAAACGTGTTGACAATGGACATCACACTTATTGCATTTAGTTGTCTTGTGAATAGTGAAGGACACGATCTTTGTCTTCTGCGCATGCGCAGAACACGCAACTAAACACTGTCACGGGCCACACTTTGGCATGTGACACCGGCACACGCCTATCCCGCCCTGCTTAAAAAAAGTGAAGGCAGTTACAGTGCGCGGAGCTGATGAGGGTGTGGGCGGCGGGCGGAGCTTAAACGCTTTTACACGCAAAACATTAATAGGCGTCGCTCTCCCGTGTTAATAATGGGAAATTGCCACTCTCTTTTGCATCACTAGAGGAAAGCTAAGGAGAACTGATGGTTTGACTTTTGTAAACCATATTATAGTTTTGTCAATATGTCATGCAGACCCTTTATTAATGGTGTTAATGCCAAGAAGCTGCAATATTGAAAGAAATACACCAGGCGTTTCCAGGAGAAATGATGGTAAAAAAGATTGCTTCCTCTCGTTCATTGCATGGCAAGGAACAAACACTGAAGGAACATTTCACTGATAGATGCTTCACAATGCACACTCACATCAAATCACTCACCATTCGAGAGAGAGAGAGAGAGAGAGAGAGAGAGAGAGAGAGAGAGAGAGAGAGAGAGAGAGAGAGAGAGAGAGTATATTTGACATGTGCATGTGTTGAGTTATTGGTATACCAAGACAAATCAACCTTCAGGCCAACTTTCACCTGATAAACAGTTTATTTATCCTTCATTTCGAATGCACATGTATATGTAGCCTGCATGTGTACATCTACATGCACATGCACATGTGTACATGTGTACATGATCTGGTCCAGCCAAACGTTTGCCCCAAAGACAGCTTCCATGTGCACCTCTCACCCAAGTCCACCAACGCTGGAAAACACTGTATTATCTCGCTGGTATGTAGGATTTACCGTCTAAATCTTCGTGGCGCGGTGTGCCACGACTATTGCGAGTCTTTTAAGGTCACATGTATGGAAGGCGGCCTCCAAACATGGACATAACAATGAAAATAACTCGGGCGTTTCCATGTGTTGTCAATGGGCGGCTGGTAAATGGTAAGTGGGGTCATTAGAGGGGCAGCAGCGGTACACTAGCGCGTCCCATTCACTTTGGTGACGTCACGCCGCCTTCTCTTGTTCAACCTCCTTGGTTGAAATATATAAAGAAAGGTGACTTGATGCAATGAATTGTAAAGGTGTACTGCTTGGAAGGTACCGCCACCCCACCTCCCACGAGTCACCTCACCAAACTACAATGTTGTGTTATTATTGTTATTATTATTATTATCATATTATTATTATTATTATTATTATTATTATTATTATTATTATTATTATCATTATTATTATTATTATTATTTATTATTATCATTATTATTATTATTATTATTATTATTATTATTATTATTATTATTATTATTATTATTATTATTATTATTATTATTATTATTATTATTATTATTATTATTATTATTATTATCATTATTATTTATACTATTATTATTCTTTTTATTTTTATTATATTTTTTCTAATATTTTTATGCAAGAGGAAAGGTGACAAGGACAACAAAATGTTAGATAAGAAAATGGACACTGGACTTACAGGTCCCTAAAAGGTCCGAAAGAGTCATCCAAAAGCCAGGGACAAATGTGTTGACATCTTTCTCTTAAAAGAAGAGTGAAGTGGTAGGAAGATGGAAATACAGAAGCAGGCAGGGAGTTCCACAGTTACCAGTGAAAGGAATGAGTGAATGAGAATACTGGTTAACTGTTGTATTAGAGCAGCGTGTCTCAACCGTTTTACTCTTCACTAACCCTTAAAATAAATGACATGTCTCAAGGAACCCCTGCGCAAAAGCAAAATTATATACCATATTGAATTTCTCGTTTTATTTTCGTTCTATTTCACGTGACAAATATCATTATATAAATTTTTGAATAAGTAATTTAAGGAAAAATAATGTATTATAATATTACAATACCCAATAATATATTGTGCGTGTTTAGTTATATTACGTATATGAAATTATAGATTAAAAGTCAAAAGTGCATTAGCTTATCTCACTTGTTCTTGCCGAACCCTTCGGAACCTTTTGCGGAACCTTAGGATTATGGGGAACCCCGGTTGAGAAACCCTGTATTAGAGGGTTGGACAGAATAGGGATGAGAGGAAGAAGAAAGCCTTGTGCAGCGAGGGTGGGGGAGGAGAGGGGAGGGGAGGCATGCAGTAAGCAAGATCAGTAAATCGGTTAGCATGAAAATAGCGATAAAAGATAGAAAGAGATGCAACATTTCGGCGGTGGGAAAGAGGCTGAAGACAGTCAGTCAGAGGAGGGAGTTGATGGGACGAAAAGCTTTTGATTCCACCCTATCTAATAAAGCTGTATGAGTGGAACCCCAAAATATGCGAGAAGAGTACTCCATACAAGGACGGATAAGGCCCTTGTACAGAGTTAGCAGTTGGATGAGCGAGAAAAACTGGAGGAGACGCCGCTGAACGACTAACTTATTTTTATTATTATTATTATTATTATTATTATTATTATTATTATTATTATTATTATTATTATTACTGTGAAGGGGGCATGACACTGGCCTATGATACGCGGAAGGAGGCACATCCGCTCTAGATAGGCGGAACTTTTCCCAGATTAGATTAGCGGAGCAAAGTTGGGATGGCTTGGATCATATATATTCCGGTTCTCCGTATGTTGTCCCAATGCAAAAATAAACATAAGATATGTAATAAAACTTCATCATTCAAACTAAAAAAAACGGCCCTAAACTTTTTAAATTGGAATATTAAATATTTCCTCAATGTAGAAAGATGAAATGTCTGTATATCATGTCGAGAGAGAGAGAGAGAGAGAGAGAGAGAGAGAGAGAGAGAGAGAGAGAGAGAGAGAGCCAAAACTTCGCGGACTTTATATTTGGCGCCACTCCCTAACTCACTAAGTTAAGCGTCACATCGAGCAAAAGCCACGCTCACTACGCCCACGACAGTCACACCTTCCCGCTCCCGATAGTCAAGGTACAGGCGTCGTGGTAGTCCAAAATAGTCGCGAATGTTGTGATTCGCGAATACTGCGACCACGTGGTTTTTAAAGGGATTTGTTTACATCTGGCGCGGAGGGAGGAGCTTAGGATGACGTCATGGGACATCCCTGCTCGCTGGTTGGCTCACACCCCTGCCCTACTCCTCCACCACCTCCACCACCATACTAAAATACTACTACTACTACTACTACTACTACTACTACTACTACTACTACTACTACTACTACTACTACTACTACTACTACTACTACTACTACTACTACTACTACTACTACTACTACTACTACTACTACTACTACTACTACTACTACCACTACTACTACTACTACTACTACTGGTACTACTACTACTACTGCTACTACTACCACTGCTGCTACACCACCAACTGCTGCTACTGCTGCTACTGCTGCTGCTGCTGCTACTACTGCTGCTGCTGCTACTACTACTGCTACTACTGCTGCTACTACTACTACTACTACTACTACTACTACTACTACTACTACTACTACACTACTACTACGACTACTAACAACTACTAATACTACTACTACGACTACTAGAACAACTACTACTACTACTATTACTGCTGGTGCTACTATTATACCACAGTAGTAAGCAGACACACACACACACACACACACACACACACACACACACACACACACACATACACTATCTAGTCATTCTAGTGTAATATGCAAGATGTGTGAAAGAATAATAAAGAAACAATGGATCGAGTTCGTTTAAGACAACAAATTAATATCAAAGAGCCAATTTGATTTTAGAAAAAGACGGTCTTGTGTAACTAATTTATTGAGTTTCTATTGTAGAATAGTTGATAGAGTACAAGAGAGAGAGGGATGGGCTGACTGTATTTATTTGGATTTATAAAATGCGTTTGACAAAGTGCCACATGCACGATTACTATGGAAGTTAGAGGAGAAGGGTGGCTTAAAAGGAAGCACATTGAGATGGATAAAAAATTATTTGAGGGGAAGAGAAATAAGGACGGTAGTTAAAGATATGAAATCCAAGTGGAGAGCAGAAGAAAGCGGAGTGCCACAGGGGTCAGTATTGGCACCAATACTTTTCCTCATTTATATTAACGACATACCAGAGGGAGTGAACAACTACATAAATCTGTTTGTAGATGATACGAAACTGTGCAGAGTTATAAAGCAAAAAAAGGATTGTGAAATACTGCAAGAAGACCTAAATAAGATCTGGGAATGGAGTAAAAAGTGGGAAATGGAATTCAATGTGAACAAAAGCCATGTCATGGAAATAGGAAAGAGTGAAAGACGATCTGTGGGAATTTATAATATGGGAGATGGAGTAGAACTGGAGAAAGTAAAAAAGGAAAAAGACTTAGAAGTGA
>NC_059268.1:728901-766401 GCF_017591435.1 Portunus trituberculatus
TTAATTTAGCCCCGAGGTACTACATACGTATACCCGCACCACATTGACGGAAAAACGCCACAGGTATTAGCGGGGCTGGAGCGCTGGTGGTGTTGACTGCCGCTTGAAAACCCCTTGAGTGCCGCTCGGATCACCGCTGCTCCTTTACAGGCATCTCATGATGGCTGAACAAGGGTATGAATGAGGTACATGTGTCTTATGATTTAACCCCGTCAGTACCAGGACGTGTTTTTATATTCATTCTGTATACTATTTGGCGACTTTATACAGCTTCACAAACTTATGTGGGGATATAAGTAGTGAAATCTCTGGTCATTGATCTTTTCACCTTCCTAAATAAAATTGTCTAATTACACCAAAATTCATGATAAAAATGCGTTCCAGTAATGAAAGGGTTAAGGTAGAAAAGGGTAGAATTGACGCCTGAAATGAGTGGATCAAGGCAGGAAAATGATAGATTTGTATCGTCTGGAAAGGCTAGAAAAAGAGTAACAGTATTTCATCACTACAAATGCCACTTTTCTTCTTATTTCCCTCTCTCTTCTTCTGAGAGTGGCACTTCACGCTCCCGCCGCCCGCCTTCCCTTCACTCCCTGCTGGGAACCGTGTAAGCTGCTTCTGCCTCTCTCTCTCTCTCTCTCTCTCTTGGACCTCACCTTGTCCCAGATATTTTATTGTGTTTTGTACTGTATGTGTGTTGTAACTGTAACTTTGAATGATCTGGATCCACAGAGTTTCAATTTGTATGTATCATTACAAATTGACTAAATAAAGTATTTATTATTATTATTATTATTATTATTATTATTATTATTATTATTATTATTATTATTATTATTATTATTATTATTATTATTATCATTATTATAAAGGCAACGTTAATGATGGAAATGATATTAAGAGTTAGGTAAGTAGAATTGATATTAGCATGAATGATAATGATAAAGAGTTTAGTATTGTTGATTCTTTAAAATGTTATTATCAGTATTGCTCACCTTGGTGTTGCTGCTATGTTCTTTATTATCTATCGTTATTACTGCTACTACTACTACAGCTATTATTATTATTATTATTATTATTATTATTATTATTATTATTGTTGTTGTTTTAGTTGGTGTTGATGTTGGTGTTGGTGGTGTTGGTATTTGCGTTTTTGGTGTTGGTGTTGGGCGCAACTAAAGCGTCCACGTCGCTCGCTCCGTGGAGGGAATGATTCATGCGTCTGGCCGGGCAGGTCTTTACTTCCCGTCTCGTCATGGTGGGACACTTCATGCCACACCATCTCTCTCTCGTTCTTCTTTCTGTATAATTATACGATCCAAAAACGCTTATTTAATTTGGAGAAAGTTTTTCCCTAGGTTTTCCCGGAGAGCTGTTTTGGGGTTTGTGTGTGTGTGTGTGTGTGTGTGTGTGTGTGTGTGTGTGTGTAATTCACCTCACCTCGGTCGCCTCCTGGTCACTCAGCCAGTCTTCCCCATTACGGAGCGAGCTCAGATCTCATAGACCGATCTTTGGGTAGGACTGAGACCAAATCACACACGGCACACACCGGGAAAGCGAGGCCACAACCCCTCGAGTTACATCCCGTACCTATTTACTGCTAGGTGAACAGGGACCACACATTAAGAGGCTTGCCCATTTGCCTCGCCGCTTCCCGGGACTCGAACCCGGCCCTCTCGATAGTGAGTCGAGAGTGCATTACGTGGTGTGTGTGTAATTCACTGTTTGTTTGATCTGCTGCAGTCTCTGACGAGACAGCCAGACGTTACCCTACGGAACGAGCTCAGAGCTCATTATTTCCGATCTTGGGATAGGTCTAAGACCAGGCACACACCACACACCGGGACAACAAGGTCACAACTCCTCGATTTACATCCCGTACCTACTCACTGCTAGGTGAACAGGGGCTACACGTGAAAGGAGACACACCCAAATATCTCCACCCGGCCGGGGAATCGAACCCCAGTCATCTGGCTTGTGAAGCCAGCGCTCTAACCACTGAGCTACCGGGTGTGTGTGTGTGTGTGTGTGTGTGTGTGTGTGTGTGTGTGTTATCCCCTCAACATTAAACACCCCATATAACCATACACACATTCCACACATTCCACATTTCTATAATCAATAAAAAAGAAAAATCTATCTATTTATATTCTCTTACAATATCAAAACAAAACAGATCCCCTTCTCTCTCTCTCCTCTCCCTAACCTAATCTAACCCTCTCCACACACACAGGGGCTGCATGCGACTCCTGCAGTACTCAGTGAAGAGGACGAGGAGTAGAATAGAGGAGATGAGCAGCCTTGGCCTGCACCACTTCTCCATCAGTGCCCTCTTCAAGCAGCTTACGCTAACATAGTCCGCAGGGTGAAGAGAGACAGGCTGAGGGAGGAGAGAGAGGGGAGAGGGGGAGGCAAAGGAGGGTGGGTGACTGGAGAGGAAGACGGAAGGAAAGTGAAGGAAAGGAGAGAGATGGAGAGAAGGTGAAGGAAAGGAAGGAGAGCAAGAGGGAAAGTGAGAGTGGATGAAAGAAGATGGGGTGATTGGAGAAGGAAAGAGAAGAGAGAAGGTGAAGGAGAGAAAGAAGAAGAGAGGATGGAAGGATAAGAAAAAGAGAGAGAGAGAGAGGAGGGAGGGTGAAAGAAATTAGAAGAATGGGTGACTGGGAAAGGAAAGAGGAAGGAGAGGGTGGAGGAAAGAGAGAGAAGGAGAAAAGGATGAAGGAAAGGAGGACAGTTTGTGATGGGAGAGAAGAGAAGATCCTCAACGTGACAAAAGAACAACTGAAAATAAACCTTCAAGACAGTGACGTAAACACAGCTCACAGAATAGGGTCTGTCGCTTCACAAGGAAAAAGACCAATGATTGTCAAACTATCCAAAGTTTAAGGCGAAACTGACCTGCTAAGAGAACTACTCAATTCATTACTAGCATTCTTATTATCATTGCTATTATTACTATTGTTGCTATTATTATTATTATTATTATTATTATTATTATTATTATTATTATTATTATTATTATTATTATTATTATTATTATTATTATTATTATTATTATTATTATTATTATTATTATTATTATTATTATTATTATTATTATTATTATTATTATTATTATTATTATTATTATTATTATTATTATTATTATTATTATTATTATTATTATTATTATTATTATTATTATTATTATTATTATTATTATTATTATTATTATTATTATTATTATTATTATTATTATTATTATTATTATTATTATTATTATTATTATTATTATTATTATTATTATTATTATTATTATTATTATTATTATTATTATTACCATTATTATTATTATTATTATTATTTATTATTATCATTATTATTATTATATTATTATTATTATTATTATTATTATTATTATTATTATTATTATTATTATTATTATTATTATTATTATTATTATTATTATTATTATTATTATTATTATTATTATTATTATTATTATTATTATCATTATTGCCATTGTTGTTTTGTTATTATCATTATCATTATTACTACTAGTAATATTTTCATCATCTTTACAGTTACCGTTGTTGATGTTGTTCTCGTTATAGATGTTGTTGATGTTGATATTGTTGTTGTTGTGTTGTGTTGTGTTGTGTTGACAGCGGTGGCGGTGGTGGTAGTGGTTTTCCTTTACATTCCCGAAAATGAAATGAGAGCAAGATTAATTGAAAATGTGTGTAAACAAGATGATGAAACAAGAAATGAATAACAGATAATAATGAATCCTGGTTCTCCCTTCCTCCTCGGTGACCAATATCAGTTCACCTCCAGTCTTGAAAACCTACAGGTCTTCAAGAGTGATTCTCGAGTTAATCATGTAGAAATCTTGTCACTCTGCCTCTAGAACTCACTGGTTCCCTTCCAATGCCAGACCTATCCACTGCTCTCGCATTACTGTCTAACCACCCAAGCCATTCTTAGCATTCTTCTGGTATCGTCACTGTCTAGTCCTTACCGTGATCACCAGTGCCAGGCCTCTCCATTGCTCTCTCAGTAGTTAACCTCGCCTCCTGGTAAACCACATCTCTGCTGCCTCAATACTCTCTCTCATCTTCCCACTGACCCTCCAAGTGTCTGACTTTTGACTCATTCTCACCACCGTAAGATATTCTTCGTTTGTATGTACACAAAAAACAACAGCAACAACGAGGGTGTGAGTTCAGCTTTGTGTTCTGTGTGCCACTGATATGAGAGTCCAGTTCAAACAATATGAGACGAAGGGGAAAAAAGACTATCCCAGTGTTAAGAGAATACAGGGTTATCCTGCTTTCCGAGTTCTGCGCCCCCAGTGACGTCACTGGGATGCTGGTGGGTTGTTGCTGGGTGGTTGGTTGGAATAGGGAAGAGGAAAGGAAGGCGGGGTGAGCATGTTTACCAGGAAAGAAAACGGGTGGATAGGAAGAGTAACTACGACAGACTCACATTACTCGCACGTACACACAGACTCTCTCTCTCTCTCTCTCTCTCTCTCTCTCTCTCTCTCTCTCTCTCTCTCTCTCTCTCTCTCTCTCTCTCTCTCTCTATATGAATATAAACAAGCTTTTAAACATATATATATATATATATATATATATATATATATATATATATATATATATATATATATATATATATATATATATATATATATATATATATATATATATATATATATATATATATATATATATATATATATATATATATATATATATATATATATATATATATATATATATATATATATATATATATATATATATATATATATGTGGGTGCGGATACTTCCCGATTTGAGAATGAAATAAAAACCTGTTCACACTTCACAATTCTTTATTCTTCTTTTATGCCTTTCACACAACATGGGAGATTTACTTTTACACTGTTTTAAAGACAATATCTTTTAAATGTCCACCTCCATTGTCAATACACTGATTCAGACGATTTCGGAAGCTTTGGTCTACTCTCTCCAGCATGTTGAGCGGTATATTGGCTATTTCAGTTCGGATGGCGTTCTGTAGGTCTTCCAGGGTCTGTGGACGGTCGTTATACACCAGGGATTTGAGATATCCCCACAGGAAATAATCACAGGGGGCTAAATCAGGTGAGCGTGCAGGCCAGTTTAAGTGTGAAGAGTAGGGATCATTGGCCCTTACTTTTTCCAAGAAAACGGTGGTGCCGTGACAGTGACTTCAGAACGCTATGTGACAATGCTCAGGAGTTTTTCTATGCCTGCTCTCATTAATATGGACCTGGATAATGGAAACGTGTGGTTCCAGCAAGATGGGGCCACAGCCCACATTGCACGCATTTCAATGGGATTCCTGAGAGAAGCTTTTCCCGACCGACTGATTTCCCTGAGAGGAGACTTAAAATTTTAGATGATTCTTCCATACTCCAGTGTCCAGCCACTTCTACTTCACCACCTACAAGCATACCATCTTCTCTCTCTCTCTCTCTCTCTCTCTCTCTCTCTCTCTCTCTCTCTCTCTCTCTCTCTCTCTCTCTCTCTGAAATAACACATTTCCCCTTGCCAAAAATCCTGTGGTATTTTACCCACAATGTTCCATCAAAGGAATTGCTGAGAGGGGAAGGGTTGAACCCCACCCCTAGATTCGCCCCTGCTATCACTTCAAAAGTTGTTTTAATCAGTCTGATTTACATGATTTGGATAATAAGTTTTGGTTGGGTATATTACTTATAACCAAATACATATGATGTGACAAAAATATATATATATATATATATATATATATATATATATATATATATATATATATATATATATATATATATATATATATATATATATATATATATATATATATATATATAAGAAAACAACCACTTGGAGTGGAACTCTTATACTATGACTAATAAACTTAATGAGTACATTTGAGATATAAGGTAAAATAGTTTGAAACGTACCTTTCAAGGCATGGCACACGAGAGAAGGAAATTTTCTGATGTCTTATTTGTGATGACGGTACCTGCTCTTGATTTAACAATTCTCCATGCTCGAAACCTAGAATTGGTTTCAGGCATTTTAGTCTACCATACTTACAAATGTGATAAATAAAATTACACGTGAAAGTATAGCTACATATACGTATTACATAGGCAGAAAGAATGCAGATTGGTTTGCTACAGCTCGGGTGCTGAAGTAGGTATTATTGTGCACAAAAAATTCAAACTAAATGACTGAGGTGATGCTGATATGCTCACGTAATGTTGTTAAGTGTCATTCATGACCACCAAACACCACACAAAACCCTATTGCATTGAGACTTCTTGTGGAGTGGAACTCTTAATACTGTGACTATGAACATAATGAGTGGGCTACATATAAGATATAAAGTAAGAGTGTTTGAAACATACCTTCAAAGTATGACACACGAGAGAAGGAAATCTTTTGATATCTGCGTGTTAACAGTCGTGCTTGTGATGACGGTACCTGTTTCGTACGCGTGAGAAACGACGCGATCTATAGAAAACTAGCAAGAGTGACTATTGTATTACCTGTCACGTATCCACAGAATTCCTCTCCAGTAGTCTACCACAGGAGATACGTCTACCCCAAAGTTGAGAACCCTTCATTTAGTTATAGATATACATTCCATAATCAAGAGAGAGAGAGAGAGAGAGAGAGAGAGAGAGAGAGAGAGAGAGAGAGAGAGTGATTGTTAATAAAATATTATCATTAAGTTAACCATAAAATTCGTTTTCTACACACGCATCACTTAAGCCCCGCCCCACACTCCAAATCGTTTGGGAAAAAATTTCTCTCCCGGGCGCAGACTAATCACGGGCACACGGGGCGGTGAGCGAGGGCGGGAGGAGGGGGTACGAGAGGACAGGGTGTGTGGAGGCGGGGTGTGGGTGGGCGGGGACATCAAGGGTGACGTCACGCAGAGTATTCGTGACAAGGTTAGCGGCGAGGAAAAATGAACCAGAGAGAGAGAGAGAGAGATGAGTATTATTTGCTGTTTATTTACTTTTTCTCTTACTTATTTTTATTTTACTTTTTTGTCTATTACTCTTGTTGTTAGTTTACTCTCTCTCTCTCTCTCTCTCTCTCTCTCTCTCTCTCTCTCTCTCTCTCTCTCTCTCTCTCTCTCAATCCTACAGTACTCGTTAAAATATCCTCCTTGAGTCTTACTTGCTATCTACTTATTTTCTTCTATTATTTACATTATTTTGAGGCTTTCTTTTCTTCTTCTCTACCTTTTGGTCTCTTTTTTATTATGCGTCTTCTCTTTTACTGTTTTAGAATCTTGTGTTAGTTTTCACTTGCTATTTATCTATTGTTACTATTATTTATGTTATTTTCACTTGACATGCCCACTTCTTTGTCTTTGTCTTTCTGTTTCCTCTTACTTCTTCTTCTCGTACTTACGGATATTCTCTTTCGTTATTGGCGTCTTCTCTTCCTTCTTATTTGTTATTCATTCATTTTTCTACCTATTATTTTTTCAGGCATCTACTTTGTTTTCAGTTTTGTTGTCCTAATCAAAATTCTTATTTTTTTTTTATACACTTCAGTACAGGACATGTTTCCATATTCATTCTGCTTACTATTTGGTGATTTTATACAGCTTCAGGAACTTCCGTGGGGATTAAAATAGTGAAGACTCTGGCCATTAATGTTGTGAGCTCCATAAATCTTTCCTAATGTCAATAAAATCGTCTAATCACACCCAAAACTCAAAATAAAAATGCGTCCCAGTACTAAAGGAGTTAATAATGTTTCTATCTTTATTGTTCTTTTTCTTACCCTTAGTCATAATTCTTCTATGCTATTTTCATTTTCACTTTTTTTATTCATATTTTTACTTTCGTTGTCTTTTTTCTCACCTTTAGCTATAATTCCTTTGTTTACGTTATTTTCATTTTGTTTTTCTTACCCTTAGACATAATTCCTCTATGCTATTTTCACTTTTACTTTCTTATTCAGAGTTTTACTTCTCTTGTTACTCTTTCTTACCATAAGTCATAATTCCTTTGTTTATGTTATTTTTATGTATGTATGTGTGTATGTGTCCTTTTCTCATTGGCTCACTGGCTCGCCACTGTTCTTTATTGTTCACCTGTTATTGGTTCGATTTTCCAGTGATAGGTGTGTGTGTGTGTGTGTGTGTGTGTGTGTGTGTGTGTGTGTGTGTGTGTGTGTGTGTGTGTGTGTGTGTGTGTGTGTGTGTGTGTGTGTGTGTGTGTGTGTGTATTTTGAGTTAATTACTATCATGGTCATATTTTCTTTAGTTTTTAATATGGACCATAACTCAATTGTTCAAAATTATAGTGTAATATTCTATATTTTTGTGGTCTGTAAATATATCTATCTGTTTGATCTGCTGCTGCAGTCTGTGACGAGACAGCCAGACGTTACCCTACGGAACGAGCTTAGAGCTCATTATTTCCGATCTTCGGATAGGCCTGAGACCAGGCACACACCACACACCGGGACAACAAGGTCACAACTCCTCGATTTACATCCCGTATCTACTCACAGCTAGGTGAACAGGGGCTACACGTGAAAGGAGACACACCCAAATATCTCCACCCGGCCGGGGAATCAAACCCCGGTCCTCTGTGTGTGTGTGTGTGTGTGTGTGTGTGTGTGTGTGTGTGTGTGTGTGTGTGTGTGTGTGTGTGTGTGTGTGTGTGTGTGTGTGTGTGTGTGTGTCAATAAGTGGGCCACGAGGACAGGTGAGGTGAAGACAGGTGTGGATAAGACAAGTAAGGTGTGGACAAGTATAGACAGATATAAACAGGACAGGTGTGTACAAGTGTGGTAAGGTGAAGACAGGTGTGGACAGGTGAGGACAGGTGTGGACGGGTATGGACAGGTGAGGGCAGGTATGGACAGGTGTGACCCCATATCGCATTACCTGTTGGGGAAAGGAAGCCGTGGAGGTTATATATTGATTGGTCATGGGCTTGTTCGGGTCTTCATTGTTTGGTGTTGTGGTAAAAATGATCGTAATAATGAGTAATGGTAGTAAGTGATGGAAAAATATTTGGTGCATTTATTTTCCTTGTTTTCTGTTTTCTTTTTGTGTGTGTATAATCATCGTAATGTTTTTTTTTCTTTAGTAATTTCAGGTCTCTCTCTCTCTCTCTCTCTCTCTCTCTCTCTCTCTCTCTCTCTCTCTCTCTCTCTCTCTCTCTCTCTCTCTCTCTCTCTCTCTCTCTCTCTCTCTCTCTCTCTCTGATGAAAGTGAGGGTACAGGATAATTGCTGCATCACTAAGGCTTTCCAGATGAAATGAGGGTAAATCAAGGAAGGAAAGCACATGGAAGTCAGGTGCAGGTAAGCAGCAACCTTCACAAGTTAAAAGCAAGAATTGGGCATGCCAATTTATAGATAATATTTCATTAGTTTAATGGGAAATGGGCTCTGGTCAAATGGGCAAAATAAGAAATAAAAGGATAAAAAAAAGGTTCACTGTAGATGAAAGTCCCGAAAGTGTGTCGAGCAAAAAATAGATAAATAAATAAATAAGGCATCTAAAATTGTAATATGGAGGAATTAAAACGAACACCCTTTTTGTCATTCAAAGAACCATCCCTCGTAGTAACACTGAATTAATAACCCACGAAGATACAAGCCTCCAGTGTAACAGAGTATGAACTGGCGAGAGCGTGGAGACGATCATGTACAGGCGGTAAGATGAACACCTTATCACCCTGCCAGACCCAACCCTCACAGCAGCATTGAATTATACACCATGATAGAGTGCTGTCGCTATAAAGGTTATTCCGCAACACTCATCAGTATCAGTATCCTTGAGCTATGCTGATTGGAACATCTCGCTGTACAATTATAGATACTTCCAGAGTCGTTATTTGTGAGGGAGCAGAGAGATGGCAAGACTGCATACCATATAATATCTTCAACGAGGCTGATTGAATAAGAGGTAAGGTGTGGGATTTAAAATGTGAAGCCTTATTGTGTAGAACGAGTGCTGAGAGTGGAGGGAGTCGCTCTGATATAAAGGAAAGAGAATAGTTGTGTTTATTTGACAGGGAAGATTATTTATGGTGGGAAAGGTTGTGAGATAGTTGAGTGTGAGGGAGAAGGTTAGTGTAGTGCAAGGGAAGGGATAGGTGTGTGGCAGTTGTCTTGTGTTTAGTTGATAGGGACAATAACTGACGTGTCTCCTAAGAGAAGCTTGCTGATAGGAAAGCGTTGGAGGTACCTGAGAGTGAGGGAGGTTAGTCTAGTGCAAGGGAGGGAATAGGAGTGTGGCAGGTTGTGGTTAGTTCGTAAGGGGCAATAGTTTATGTTACTCTTAAGGGAAGGTTGCTGAGGGGGAAAGTCATACACGGTGTACTGGTGTTCTGAAGGGTCGTTTTGCCTTTGTGTCTTTGTCAATATTTCTCTTCCTTTCGTTTAGTATCCATGTAGGTTTGGTTTCTTTTCCGTGGCCATCAACGAGCACCACTACACCAGCTTTTGTCCAGTCACAGTGAAGGAAAGGAGTTTGTGTCTGTGTGTGTCCGGCTTTCGATCTTATTCTTCTTTTCGCGCTCCATGTTTCTCTTCCTCTAGCTCTTGTTTTCCTGCGTGGTTTTGTGTCATTTCCTTTGCCATCACCGGGAACCACTGCACTTCACACTACCTGTTTTATCGCACTTTCTTTTGTCCAGACACAGTGAAGTAAAGCAGTTTGTGTATTTGCGTGGGCGGCTCTCCTTTCCATATCCCTCTTCCTTCAGCTTTTGTTTTCCTGTGTGGTTTAGTGTCTTTCTCTTCGCCATCACTGTTAGCCACTGCACTTCACACTACCTGTCTTAACACACCTGCTTTTGTCCAGTCACAATGAAGGAAAGGAGTTCAGTGTTCTTAAGGCAATGGACACCGCGGGACCTTCTTTACCGCATGCGTTCGTTCTAAATCAGTAGTGAAGAATCGGATTCTTTTGTACTTAATTGAGACGTGTTGACAATGGACATCACACTTATTGCATTTAGTTGTCTTGTGAATAGTGAAGGACACGATCTTTGTTTTCTGCGCATGCGCAGAACACGCAACTAAACACTGTCACGGCATGTGACACCGGCACACACCTATCCCGCCCTGCTTAAAAAAAGTGAAGGCAGTGCCAGTGCGCGGAGCTGATGAGGGTGTGGGCTCCGGGCGGAGTTTAAACGCTTTTACACGCAAAACATTAATAGGCGTCGCTCTCCCGTGTTAATAATGGGAAATTGCCACTCTCTTTTGCATCACTAGAGGAAAGCTAAAGAGAACTGATGGTTTGACTTTTGTAAACCATATTATAGTTTTGTCAAAATGTCATGCAGACCCTTTATTAATGGTGTTAATGCCAAGAAGCTGCAATATTGAAAGAAATACATCAGGCGTTTCCAGGAGAAATGATGGTAAAAAGATTGCTTCCTCTCGTTCATTGCATGGCAAGGAACAAACACTGAAGGTACATTTCACTGATAGAGGCTTCACAATGCACACTCACATCAAATCACTCACCATTCGAGAGAGAGAGAGAGAGAGAGAGAGAGAGAGAGAGAGAGAGAGAGAGAGAGAGAGAGAGAGAGTATATTTGACATGTGCATGTGTTGAGTTATTGGTATACCAAGACAAATCAACCTTCAGGCCAACTTTCACCTGATAAACAGTTTATTTATCCTTCATTTCGAATGTACATGTATATGTAGCCTGCATGTGTACATCTACATGCACATGCACATGTGTACATGTGTACATGATCTGGTCCAGCCAAACGTTTGCCCCAAAGACAGCTTCCATGTGCACCTCTCACCCAAGTCCACCAACGCTGGAAAACACTGTATTATCTCGCTGGTATGTAGGATTTACCGTCTAAATCTTCGTGGCGCGGTGTGCCACGACTATTGCGAGTCTTTTAAGGTCACATGTATGGAAGGCGGCCTCCAAACATGGACATAACAATGAAAATAACTCGGGCGTTTCCATGTGTTGTCAATGGGCGGCTGGTAAATGGTAAGTGGGGTCATTAGAGGGGCAGCAGCGGTACACTAGCGCGTCCCATTCACTTTGGTGACGTCACGCCGCCTTCTCTTGTTCAACCTCCTTGGTTGAAATATTTAAAGAAAGGTGACTTGATGCAATGAATTGTAAAGGTGTACTGCTTGGAAGGTACCGCCACCCCACCTCCCACGAGTCACCTTACCAAACTACAATGTTGTGTTATTATTATTATTATTATTATTATTATTATTATTAGTAGTAGTAGTAGTAGTAGTAGTAGTAGTAGTAGTATTATTATTATTATTATTATTTCTAGTTTTATTTTATTATTATTATTATTATTATTATTATTATTATTATTATTATTATTATTATTATTATTATTATTATTATTATTATTATTATTATTATTATTATTATTATTATTTATACTATTATTATTCTTTTTATTTTTTTCTAATATTTTTATGCAAGAGGAAAGGTGACAAGGACAACAAAATGTCAGATAAAAAATGGACACTGGACCTACAGGTCCTAAAAGGTCCGAAAGAGTCATCCAAAAGCCAGGGACAAATGTGTTGACATCTTTCTCTTAAAAGAAGAGTGAAGTGGTAGGAAGATGGAAATACAGAAGCAGGCAGGAGTTCCACAGTTACCAGTGAAAGGAATGAGTGAATGAGAATACTGGTTAACTGTTGTATTAGAGCAGCGTGTCTCAACCGTTTTACTCTTCACTAACCCTTAAAATAAATGACATGTCTCAAGGAACCCCTGCGCAAAAGCAAAATTATATACCATATTGAATTTCTCGTTTTATTTTCGTTCTATTTCACGTGACAAATATCATTATATAAATTTTTGATTAAGTAATTTAAGGAAAAATAATGTATTATAATATAATATTACAATACCCAATAATATATTGTGCGTGTTTAGTTATATTACGTATATGAAATTATAGATTAAAAGTCAAAAGTGCATTAGCTTATCTCACTTGTTCTTGCCGAACCCTTCGGAACCTTTTGCGGAACCTTAGGATTTCGAGGAACCCCGGTTGAGAAACCCTGTATTAGAGGGTTGGACAGAATATGGATGAGAGGAAGGAGAAAGCCTTGTGCAGCGAGGGTGGGGGAGGAGAGGGGAGGGGAGGCATGCAGGCAGTAAGCAGGATCAGTAAATCGGTTAGCATGAAAATAGCGATAAAAGATAGAAAGAGATGCAACATTTCGGCGGTGGGAAAGAGGCTGAAGACAGACAGTCAGAGGAGGGAGTTGATGGGACGAAAAGCTTTTGATTCCACCCTATCTAATAAAGCTGTATGAGTGGAACCCCAAAAATATGCGAGAAGAGTACTCCATACAAGGACGGATAAGGCCCTTGTACAGAGTTAGCAGTTGGATGAGCGAGAAAAACTGGAGGAGACGCCGCTGAACGACTAACTTCATAGAAGCTGTTTTAGCAGGAGATGAGATGTGAAGTTTGCAGTTAAGATTATGAATTAAGGACAGACCGGGGATGTTAATTATGGAAGAGGGAGACAGTTGAGTATCATTGAAGAAGAGGGGATAGTTGTCTGGAAGGTTGTGCCGAGTTGATAGATGGAGGAAATTAGTCTTTGAGGCATTGAAAATTATCAAGTTTTCTTTGTCCTATTCAGGAATCTTAGAAAGATCAGAAGTCAGGCGTTCTGTGGCGACCCTGCGTGATTGTTACTATTATTATTATTATTATTATTATTATTATTATTATTATTATTATTAGAGAGAGAGAGAGAGAGAGAGAGAGAGAGAGAGAGAGAGAGTCTCCCTGTCTGTTTCAAACTATTATTATTATTATTATTATTATTATTATTATTATTATTATTATTATTATTATTATTATTATTATTATTATCTTTATTATTATTATTATTATTATTATTATTATTATTATTATTATTATTATTATTATTATTATTATTATTATTATTATCATTATCTCTACTGCTATTATTATTATTATTATTATTATTATTATTATTATTATTATTATTATTATTATTATTATTATTATTATTATTATTATTATTATTATTATTATTATTATTATTATTATCATTATTATTATTATTATCATTATCATTATTATTATCATTATTATTATTGTTATTCTTCTTCTTCTTCTTCTTCTTATTATTATTATTATTATTATTATTATTATTATTATTATTATTATTATTATTGTTATTATTATTATTACTGTGAAGGGGGCATGACAGTGGCCTATGATACGCGGAAGGAGGCACATCCGCTCTAGATAGGCGGAACTTTTCCCAGATTAGATTAGCGGAGCAAAGTTGGGATGGCTTGGATCATATATATTCCGGTTCTCCGTATGTTGTCCCAATGCAAAAATAAACATAAGATATGTAATAAAACTTCATCATTCAAAGTAAAAAAAAACGGCCCTAAACTTTTTAAATTGGAATATTAAATATTTCCTCAATGTAGAAAGATGAAATGTCTGTATATCATGTCGAGAGAGAGAGAGAGAGAGAGAGAGAGAGAGAGAGAGAGAGAGAGAGAGAGAGAGAGAGCCAAAACTTCGCGGACTTTATATTTGGCGCCACTCCTAACTCACTAAGTTAGAGAGAGAGAGAGAGAGAGAGAGAGAGAGAGAGAGAGAGAGAGAGAGTGAGTGAGATGAGAAGGATGAAACCAGAAACTGTCTGAGGAATTTTCGTATATTAATGAGATCACGACAAGGAAAACAGACAGAAAGACACACAGACGGACAGACAGACAGGTGGACAGAGAAACAGACAAGGAGGGCGGACTGGAAGTAGGAAGATGAGTGTTATGAAAGTTAAGATAAGGAATAGAGAAAAGGATGGAAAAAAGTGATAGATAGATAAACAGACAGAAAGAGATAGATGGACAGATGGATAAGATGATAGATAGATAAATAAATAAATAAATAAACAAATAGATAGGATGGTAAGTAAGTAGATAGATAGATAGATAGATAGATAGATAGGTAAACAGAAATGTGGTTAGGTTAGCTTTGTTATAACCTCCGTATCACTTAAAAACATCTATCAGGTCTACTCCATTTAAAAGCCATGTCTTTCCTCTCTATCTTTATCTCTCCTATTTTTCATCATGCTTGAGCCCATTAATTCTCGTTCTCCCCTAATTACTAACTTTTATCTGGCATACTCAATTTAAAAACCAATTCTTTCCTATCTCTTTTTTTTATCTGTTTTTCTATCTATTCATTTATTGACTTTTTTTTAATTTATCATATTTGAGTACTTTAATTCTTGTTCTCTACTATTAACTTCTATCAGGCCTACGCTATTTCCAGACCAGTTATTTCCTGTATATATTTCTTAGTTAATTTTCATCATGATTTGAGTCCATCATTTGTTGTCTTATCCTGGTTACTGATCCTGAGAAATATCCTACCGTTATCCCTATCACAACCCCTGCACCACTTAACCCCTTGAGTACCATGACGCGTTCTCATATTCATTCTGCTTACTGTTTGGTGATTCTGTACACCTTTAGAAACTTATGTTGGGGATTGAAATAGTGAAGACTCCAGCCATTTAGCTTCTGACCTCCATAGACCCTTCTTAATGTATATAAAGTCGTCTAATCATACACAAAACTGAAGGTAAAATTGTGTCCCAGTACTGAAGGGGTTGAAGGCCACTTAAACTACACTTGTATAAGAAATATAAAGAAAAACATTAGTCTCTCTACAATGAATTAGAAGACAGATAAAGAAGATAGATAGATAGATAGATATATGGATAAATAGATAGACAGATTAGAAAATAAAAATTTGCATATGTTATCTTTGTTGTAGCCTGTTGTAGACTGCCACATATAAGCCTGATGGTTCCTTGCAGTCTGCCTTATTTTCTTAATTTGTTATGTTTTTTTCGTAATGGATACTCTTCATTTCCCGTACGTGTTTTCACAAATTCTTCTTTGTACTGATTCTAATAGACGTAAATCCTTCATTAAAATCCTTTCCTATATGTTCTTTAAATCAATCTTATTTGTACCGATTCTTAAATCCTTCACTTTTAACTCTTGTATCATTTAAAATCTTTTCCTGTACGTTTTTTAAGCCATTCAGTACCAGGATGTGTCTTGATATTTATTCTGCTTACTATTTGATGAATTTATACAGCTTCAAAAACTTGTGTAGTGATTGAAATAGTGAAGACTTTGGCCATGAATCTTCTGACCTCCATAAACCCTTGCTAGTGTAAATAAAATCTTCTAATGGTACCCAAAACTCGTGGTAAAAATGCGTCCCAGTACTGAAGAGGTTAAATAAATCTTTGTACTAATTCTAATAGACTCTTGTACCACTTAAAATCGTTTTCTCTCTGTTCTTTTTAATAATTCTTCTTTTTTAATTAATCAAATAGACGTAAATTTTTCCTCCTTATCCTCTGTGCCACTTAGAAACCTTTGTAAAACTTGGCCGTGATGATAAAGAAGCTCAACCTAATTCTGGCGGGTTGGCAATACTGTGCCGCGGCGCAGGTGAGGTGGACGTGCTATACGTCATGTCAGGAGAGGTGAAGGTGATGGATTGGGCGCGTGATTACCTGTGCTGCTGGGGAAGGTGTGGGGAATGGGGGGAATGTGAGGGGACACGTGGGTCTGTCTCATTCCTCTCATTCCTCCTGCCTTGAATCCGCGGATGTAGTTTCGCGTGACGGACGGCTCAGGGAAAATAAAGGCGTGGGACGTTTCTCGTTTCCTCTCGTTTCTCCGTTTTCTTCGTGTCCTGCCCCCTTTCCCGCCTCTTTGTCAATAGGGGGGACTTGGGAAATCATACTGGCTAGGATGGAAGAATGAATGGTATCAGTATAAGGGAAGGATGGATAGAATAGATGGTATTAGCACGAAGAAAAGTAAGGATGGATGGATTAGTATGAAAGAAGAGAAGGATGGAGAGAATGGATGGTATTAGTATGAAGGATGGAATATAGTGTATGATAGTGTCAGTTTAACCCATTCAGTACAATGACGCGTTTCCATATTCATTGTGCTCAGTATCTGGTGATTTTATATAGCTTCACAAACTTATGTGGGGGATTAAAATAGTGAAGACTGTGGCCAGTAATCTTGTGACCTCCATAGACCCTTCCTAATGTCAATGAAATGGTCTAATCGTACACAAATTTCAAGGTGAAAATGTGTCCCAGTATTGAAGGAGTTAAGGGAAGGATAGAAGACTGGATAGTGTTAGTATGAAGAAAGGATGGACTTCATTATTCTTTCCCCGTAATCTTAATTTATTCTTTCTTATTTCATCTCTTCGTGTTCTTCTAGTTTTATTGACTTTAATATTTAGTTTTATTTATTCATCAATTCCTCAATATATGTCAGTCTTTCCTGTGTTGGAAATTAAAAGTATCAAGGTTCCTATAATATAAACACGTTTTCTTTGATATATAGAAAAAAATGTTGAAGATATATATATATATATATATATATATATATATATATATATATATATATATATATATATATATATATATATATATATATATATATATATATATATATATATATATATATATATATATATATATATATATATATATATATATATATATATATATATATATATATATATATATATATATATATATATATATATATATATATATATATATATATATATATATATATATATATATATATATGCATGTACTATTGAAGTCAACAGCGAGGTCTGCATTATTCTTTTTGTACAGCGTATTTTGTGTTTTTTGCACAAGGGTGCGTTCGTCCGGTTTTAGTTGGTAGAGAAGTGTGCCAAAGGGCTCTCACGCACTCATCCTCATGGAATGCAGTCCACGCTGAATTAAAAAGAATCTCCCAGCTTCTCTGCAACAACGGCTATCCGCAGCAAGAAATAGACTAAGTCATACGTCGCCGGATGGACAACTACATCCGCGAGAATCCGCCCGAGCAACAAACATCGTGCATCACTCTCTACTACTAGAACACGATGTCTTTAGCATACAAAGAAGACGAGAAAGCCGTAAAGAAGATCATCCACATCAACGTCTCGCCCATCAACACAGACACTAAACTCCAAGTCATCATTTACTACAAGACCAGAAAAACCGCAAGCCTCATCACAAAGAATAGCTGTCTTCCTCCGACAAACTCCTTGCAAGAAGTGAACGTCGTGTACCAACACACATGCACTGTTGGTGACTGCAGTCACCTAAACTCGAGGTACATTGGCTTCACATCTACAACCCTATCAAAGAGAATTACAGCACACCTACAAGACGGCGCTATAAGACGACACTACATGAATGAACACGGCATCATCCTGAAGCGACATCACATGGAAAGCAATACCACCATCCTAGTTAAAGAAAACGACATAAGAAGACTCAAGATGACGGAAGCAGTAGCAGCCAGAATCATCGTTACCATCCCAGCGACAGCCACACGGAGCTGTAGCCGGCTGCTCATTGGCCGCTCCAGACATCACTCGATCCGCGCTCTGATTGGCTACCTGACGCGACTACCTAGGTAACTTTAAACCACTCGACAAATGGCAAAGTGTTTTAAGGCTGTACGTGGTGGGATTCGAACCTACGCGTGGACGTCTGCCCGATCCCACGCTCACCACCTTATCCACTACGTCACCGCCCTGCATGACTGAAGGGCGTATCGAAGGACGAATAGAAAGAAAAATGGACGAATAAGAGAAGGGAAGGATTGAGAGACGGACGCTTGAAAAACACGATGAAGAAGGATGAAACACTAATGAAAGGAAGAGGAGGAGGAGAAGGAGAAGGAGGAACAGCTTGAGGACGGTAGCAAGAATCGTGGAGAAGTTAATGAATAAGAAAAAAAAAGTTTGAAAAAAAAGAAACATAAAAAGATGGAGAGGAGAAGAGTGGTAGGTGAAAAGAAAAGAGAGAAAGAGTAGTACACTTTAGCAATATTTGAAGTACAATGCAGGAATAACTTGGTAATGCTCACCTTCATATGTGCAAGCTGAATTACTACATAGAAAGGCTAAAATTTTCCTGCCGAATTGAATGTATACTATACTACGCTATATATATATATATATATATATATATATATATATATATATATATATATATATATATATATATATATATATATATATATATATTTTTTTTTTTGCTTTCGTGTTGTTTTGAAAATAAAAAGCATTTTTTCTTAAAGTGTACAGCAAGCTTACTTAATATTTTAACCTTGATTAAAAGAAAACCAAATTACTTGTAACAAATTCTGAAGTGAGATCTTTGCTGCTACATAGATGAGCTGTGTCGCAGGAGGGGCGAGTGAGGGCGGGTCAGCCTCGCCTCTCCCCGCGACGTGTTCTGGAAAGTGCCACGCTGGATTGTGTGGCGGAGAAATGTTAGGCCAGTGTTTGTGTGCTTGTTGTTTTGTGTGGAGGACGTGCCATCATTGTGTCATGCGCGATGTTTTGTGCTGTCTTTTCTTGCATTGTTAAGCGCAGGGAGAGAGAGAGAGAGAGAGAGAGAGAGAGGAAAACTAATTAGAGGAAAATAATAAGGAGAACAGGAAAAGAGGAATCTTCATATGACATTTCATCTCTCTCTCTCTCTCTCTCTCTCTCTCTCTCTCTCTCTCTCTCTCTCTCTCTCTCTCTCTCACCACCACCGTGCCACCGCAACAAGGATCAGCATTCCTCATCTCGTGACCTGAACAGAAAAAGACGACGGAGAGAGAGAGAGAGAGAGAGAGAGAGAGAGAGAGAGAGAGAGAGAGAGAGAGAGAGAGAGAGAGAGAGAGAGAGAGAGAGAGAGTAGTAAGGGGGAGGGGAAGAGAGGATGATGAGAGATTGATATTAAAAGTCATGAAAAATGTTGAAATTCATTATCGTTGGTCTTCTGCCTCGTATGAACTGCCTGAGCGGATTGCCAAACATGGAAAGTGTTGGCCGGCCCTCCACCACCAATTCAGGCCGCCGCCATCTGGCAGCGAGTGTAATGCGCTGCACAGGTATTGGCGAGGCTGTGGTGGTGGTAGTAGTGGGAGTGGTGGTGGTGGTGAGTTGGGATCTGATCAGCCCCTGGATTGACGTGTCACTGGATCGGTTGGGGTAGGATTGGTCACCTGTGTTGCCTGTCCCATAACAACACAACACTGATACAACCTGCAGTGGTGATACTTGTAACACTAATTGTTCATTGTTTTGAAATGAACGATGTGTCCTTGTTGACAATTTGCTTTTTTTTATGTATTACATGTGGTTTTCTTATTTGTGTATTGTTTTTTCAAACTACAACAGTAATAACTGCTAATGATAGTGATAATAATAATATAGTAATCTTAGTAGTAGTAGTAGTAGTAGTAGTAGCAAAATTATTGGCAGCATTAGTAATAGTAGTAGTTGTAATAGCAGCAGTAATAAAAGCAGTTCGTGACGGAAGGGAGGAACACAGTCCCTGAGACTCCAAGACCTCGGTACGCGTCTGTCAAATCTGTCTGTGGAAAAATAAAGCGTTAATTGTTGTACGACTAGAGGTGTGATGCGGTGAGAAGGAGGGAAGGAAAGTGCGTACGTGTGTGTGTGTGTGTGTGTGTGTGTGTGTGTGTGTGTGTGTGTGTGTGTGTGTGTGTGTGTGTGTGTGTGTGTGTGTGTGTGTGTGTGTGTGTGTGTGTGTGTGTGTGTGTGTGTGTTTGTATTTGTGCGCACGCGCGTGTTGAGAGAGAGAGAGAGAGAGAGAGAGAGAGAGAGAGAGAGAGAGAGAGAGAGAGAGAGAGAGAGAGAGAGAGAGAAAAATAAAAAGTAGAATGTTTTTTCTTTTGATAAGACAACATGATAAATACATGTACTTGAGATGTTCTCTTGAATATATAACTAGATTTTTAGTTCATGAGGGAACAAATGGAAAGTGACAACAAGATGGATAAAAAAAAATAAAATCCAACACACACACACACACACACACACACACACACACACACACACACACACACACACACACACACACACACACACACACACATTCAAGCCTTGGGTTAGAAAGAGGGAAAGTTTTGGCGGTGTTTTGTCAGAGAAGAGAGTTACAGGCAAAGGACGGCACGCAGCTCCTGGCCTTGGCAGGGAAGGAAGGAGAGGGATAATCACTCACAGGAAATGAATGAAAATACTTGCCCTCGCTGAGGTGTTCATTTCAATAATTACACATTGTTATATTGGTCAGATTGCCTTTATGGTGCGGTGTTCTTCCCGTGGCTTGACGGTTGTGACTTCATCCGAATTGGGAGTGTCACGTGTAGGCGTGATGGCTTCCTGCAGCTTCCCTTGCTTCCTTAGCTTCTCGGTGCTGCAGATAAGGTAGTTCTTGTTGCGGATATTGTAAAGATTAACATTCCTGTGCACTGTGGTCAATATACTATCTATCTATCAAGGACAGGATCATAAACGTCAGATCAGGTTGTTCAGATTAGGAGAGGCAGCGCTCTCATGCCACTCTGCCTGTGGTAACCCCGCGGAGTAGTGGCCGTGATCGTATAGTAGTTAGTACATTGCATTGTGCCCGCAATAACCCATGTTCGAATCCCGGTCACCGCTATGTAAGCGCTTAGACTTTGTATGTTAGTCGGGGAGCACGAGACTTCACTGTTAGGCTAGCGGCGTAATAAGAATGATGTTTTCACTCTCACCTTATCATAGCAGTTATTACTTATTTGTTTAATTTATCATTTTTATTCATTCATTCTTCTATCTAATTATTTATTTCACTCCTATCATTCATTTGATACTTTGTTAATGGAAAACAGTTATTGATGAAATTGTTAGTGGCGAGTCAATATCTAGGTAAAGAGAGCATTAGACATGTTTGTAGCTGGTGATGACTGGCGCGTTGAGATGCATGGGTTACATTGACAGGTGTGAGTGTTCATGTTTCTCTTCTTAACTGTGTCCCTTGTGTTGCTCTCGTCTCGTGCTCCAGGGAACCTTTCCTTTCCAGTGAGGAAAGTGTCACTTAACTGTTGGGTGGGGTCCTTCTCTCACAGCAGTTCACGCGCGGCTCACGGTGTACACAGCGCCTCATGGCGGTGAAGAGCTTTGCCGTAAGCGATAAAAAGGTCTGTAAAACACCTCAGTATGAATCCCTGGATGCGTCACAACCCTGACTATCATAAAGGGTTCAATGCAAAGAAATCTGCAAACAACCTGGAACATCATTATTTTCTACTCAGTTTCCTTCATATTGAGAGAAAACTTGAAAAGCAGAAATACTAAAGCAGTTCAGATTCCCGAGACGAACATGTAATTCTCTCTTTCACGAGTGTTGGATTCCAGGAAACAGACTCAGGTTTGCAAAAAGAAACTGTGACAGACGATAGTGTCAGGGTACGTACGTCATGAAGAACGTCAATAATTAAATAAATATATAAAGGAATAGATGGATAAACGAATACTCTACCCATAAAACTATGGATACCATTACATATATTTTTCCTTTTCTACGACAAATGAATAAAATATTTCAGTGCAATGCAGAAGCAACGGAATCATCGTAAACTGTAGACAGTTTATGAATTACCCACCACACCACACCATCACCCCACTACCACTTCTTCCTCCTCTTCCTCCTTTCTCCCTCATCCTCTTCCTCCAGCAACAACAACAATAACAATAACAACCACAACAACATCAACAAAAATTAATATGGGAAACAACAACAACAACATCACTAGCCCGACCCGTGGCAGCAACACGTGTGTCGCGCGGGGACGGTTGATGTAAAAGTCACATTTATTGCATCCAGGAATGGCACCTTTTGTGTCGCCTGATTCAGGAGCAGCGTGCGTGGCGGCCAGTGGGGAGAGAGAGAGAGAGAGAGAGAGAGAGAGAGAGAGAGAGAGAGAGAGGGTGGAGAGCCAGGATTTCTTCATTCATTGCACAACTCTCTCTCTCTCTCTCTCTCTCTCTCTCTCTCTCTCTCTCTCTCTCTCTCTCTCTCTCTCGTTCGGAGCATTATTTGAGCCGTAACATTTTCTCTTCTTCCACGTGCTGTTAATTTCTCCATTTTCTTTCCCCATGCAGCGGATCAAAGGAGGGGTGCGAGGAATGAAAAATGCGATATTATATAAACGTGATACGGGGGAGCAAGTGAGGGAAGCTTCTTGTAGTGGTGGTTGTGTTTGTCTGTCTGTCTGTCTGTCTGTGTGTCCATCTACTTACTTATCGTGTGTGTGTGTGTGTGTGTGTGTGTGTGTGTGTGTGTGTGTGTGTGTGTGTGTGTGTGTGTGTGTGATGCTTATGCTTGTTCTGTTTATCTAATTTTATTATCGTACTCTCTCTCTCTCTCTCTCTCTCTCTCTCTCTCTCTCTCTCTCTCTCTCTCTCTCTCTGGCAGCATTGCTTTTCGGATGTGTAAGGGAAATGCCAGTTCATCTTTAATGTTTAGCTTTTGACTTGGAAGAAGTATTATCTTTATCATTCCCGACAGTAGTTAATGAAAGGTAAAATTGATCAGTATTCATGTTTGTTGTTTTCATAACTGAGTTGTGTGATACTTGCTATCATTGTTTATTGCGTTATCTTGTATATTATCCTGTTTTAATTTGGTGGCATCGTTATTGGTGTATGTACAATTAAGTGATAAGCAGCAACTAAAACAACAATAAAAGACTGTAAAATAACACAATACTAGACTTGAAAAATAACAGCGATAATAGAAATAATGCTCCTCGCTATTACAACAATAATGACATCAACAACATCAACAGCAACAATAACAATCACAATAAGTATTCACAACTCTAAGCACTAAGCAGAGGTGCATCATTGCCCTCAGTGAGCGTCAGGCCACGCCCTTGTTCCACTTGTGTGCAGCGGGACACAAGTTACCTTCCCAGGCAGACTTCAATATCTCTGTGTCTCGCACCGCGCCACTGTGAATAAAGGAGGCCAGTGTCGGGACTTTGAGGGGAGAGGTGGTACCCACTGAGGACACTGGGAAGGAGGGGAAAGTTGTCATGCCGCATTTTGTTGTGATGAGAGAACAGCATGATGGTTGTGAATTCCCTTGGTTGTGGTGTCTCGCTCTTGGTAAAATATTAGTTCGTTTGATAGCCAACTTGATAATTAATACTTTTTCCTTCCACTCACTCTGCATGAAAAATAATCACTACAAGTTGATGATTAAGTGTTTAAACTTCTCGACTGGCTGGCAATGCTCTTCAGGGAGAGAGCTATTCAATAATGTGAACTGAAACTACTTCTTCCTGAACTGAGAATATAGACGAGAACCACAGTGATCATTATCACTGGATTATGAAGGATCACTATGCATAATCAGGTTTACGTCCACTTGAGGCTTTAGTGTCATGTAAGCGCTGCCGTCGACGAAGTGATGGTCACGGTCAGTTATAATGATAGTAATTATAATAACAAGCACATGCTGGAATGACTCCCGTCACGAATAGCACTGACAGTAATGGCGGCAGACCAGCAAGTACAGGAACGTCAATTGCAACACTTAATGGACACGACACCAATGAAGTGATGAACTTGTACAGACACACAGACACTTGCTGCACATAATCTCTGTCAGCGACACTTTCCCTTCACACCCTCACTCATTTCACACACACGGAGAACTTTCATCAGTGATCAAATTTCCATATCAAATGAACATTGCGTTTTCCACATTAAGTCAGCAATATATTCTCATTACTTGTGCATCATTCAAAGGGATCTGAATGTTCATTGCTTCGTGTTTGTTTGCTTTGAAGGCACGGTAAAAACTGTTCAGTAAATAAGAAAAAGAATCGAGTAGTGCACATTTTCAAGTATTGTGTTGTTTTATCCACAACACATGATGAAACACAGAATGGAGAAAAAGCAAGATCAGCCAAGCCAGGCGAAGAAACCAAGATGTTATGATGAGAGTTGTTAACAAACCCAGTGTAAGAAACACGTGTTCAGCACACTGGGTTGTTTCCACTGGTGGCTTGCGTGACGCGGGACGTTCAGGTGAGGCGATAGTGCGCCCGCCTCCTCTACGTATGCGGGAGGCAAAGGTGACAGGCCACGTATCAGGCTGACATGGCAACATCACATGTAGCACTCTCCCTTTTCTCCCATACTTCCTCCCTCATCCAATTCTCACTGTCTTCATCAGTACGCTGATGACCCCCCCTCTCTCTCTCTCTCTCTCTCTCTCTCTCTCTCTCTCTCTCTCTCTCTCTCTCTCTCTCTCTCTTTTTTTTTTTTATTTACACTATGTGGGCTTTTCACGAGAATTTATGGGGTAAAGGGGATACTTTTTTGGATACCTGCTTTCTCAAAGCCCACCCGCTAGGAAACCGTTGCCCCTGGTGAGTAAGCCCAACCTACACTCGGACCGTGGACAGGATTCGAACCCGTGCGCTTGGAGACCCCTCGGACCCCAAAGCAAGCATCATCACATTCTTTTTCATTCTCTAACTTTCTATTTTTCTTTTCACTTACTTCTCTTTTTCCATCTTTATTTAATTTCCTTTTTTCTCACTTTTATTTTACTATCTCATTCACTTTTCCTGTTGTGATGGCGGGAGGCGGTAGCTGGGGAGTAGAAGGGAAGCTGGAGGGAAGGGGAAGGGAAATGGGAAGCATGGAAGGGGAAAAAAACTGTACAAGAAAAGGTGCAGAATAGAAACATTTTTACAAGAGTGAAAGGAAGACGGGCTGGGGAACACTGCAGCACCGAGTGAGGGAGGCGGCGAGAAGATTACAAAGGAAAAGCACAGGCCGGGGACACTTCTATTGTGTAACGAGGGAGTCTGCTGCTGTTGCTGGTGCACCACGCAAGGGAGACATGAGGGAGCAGGGCCCTCCACCGTCCTCTTCAGGCAGTTAACAGGGAACACAGTTACAGGGAAACAATTAGAAGAGAACACTGCTTTTGCAGAAAACGAATTGATGTAATAATAATAACATTTAAATGAGAGTACCAGTCAACCATCAGCGTCTGCACGGACGTTAAAAGTTAAAGTTGAAGTTCGCTGGGTTTCAGTTCCAGTGCCCATCACTGATGTTCCCTAGAACGTCGGCCAGGCGAACCCAACCCCCACTGCGGTGCCCAACCACAGCAGTAGCCTCCCAGTGAACAGCTGAAGCTCACGGGTCCGGGCGAGACTCGATCTGCCGACCTCGGAGTGCGAGGCCAGCGCGCTGCCACTGTGCTGGCCCGAGGCGAGGTGGGAATATGTTTAGTAGTGAACATCAGGTGGCGTCGCTTTAGTTCTCATAGGAAAGATGAGGACAGTTAGTAACATTTATGTAAAGACATTAAGTGACACAGGAACAGCCACGCGGACTCTGGGACCAGGAAAGTAAAGGTGAAGAGAGGGACAAGAGAGGAGGTAGAGAGGGACGAGTGAGGCAGAAGAGGAAAATCAAAAGGAAGCATGGAGACCTGGCGGTGAAGCAGGAAAGCAGACAGGGGAGGGTGTGTTTGGAGGGGGAAGAAGAAAGAGGAAAGGGAGCGAGGGAAAAAGAGTTGTTGAAGAGAAGTGGTGAGTGTGATGGGCAGGTGAGAGGAATAGCGGCTCAGGTGTACCCAGAACTGTGACTCTTCCTTAATTTAATGGAGGGAAAGTACACACACACACACACACACACACACACACACACACACACACACACACACACACACACACACACACACAATGTGTAGCCCCTGTTCACCTAGCAGTAAATAGGTACGGGATGTAACTCGAGGGGTTGTGGCCTCGCTCCGTAATGGGGAAGACTGGCTGGGTGACCAGCAGGCGACCGTGGTGGTGGTGGTGAATTACATTATTTTCTTCAGCGTTTTCTCACATCACTTCTTGTTCCTTCCTATCTTCTCTCCTCCCTTCCTTCTTTCCTTCAACCTTCCCTTCATTCTCTTTTTCACTGCAAATTTTTTGTGTTGGTTGCAGGATTAACAGAAGAGCGGAATGACTTTTACGCTCTTCTGTGTGTGTGTGTGTGTGGCCCCGTCTCCATATCTACACTTATCCAATCTTACTTTAAAAATATGCACATTCGTTGCAGACACTACTTCTTCATTCAAACTGTTCCACGCCTCAATACATCTTTGCGGGAAACTATATTTTTTAACATCTCTCAGACATCTTTCTTTTCTCAGCATTTTACTATGCGATCTTGTGCTTTGAATGTCATATTCTTCTCTAAGGATCAGTTTCTCATTATCCAGTTGGTTCATAATTGTGTGTGTTTTAAATTCGTTTCTCGTCCCTTTTCTCTTCGATGGTTTCTTCAACACAATCACCGCCACGTATTATTTACAATGGTTGCTTTCCCTCTCCATCCTTCACACCGTCATTTATTTCTTCCTTTCCTTTCCATCCACCGTGTCTTCCTCATCCACACTATCCATTCACCGTTGTTCCTTGTCACCTTCCCTTCTCTACCTCTCAGTCACTCTTCCCTTTCTACCCTCTCATTTGTCATCTCCCTCCCTCTTGTCTTCACCTCCACCAACAAGACACACCAGGAGTCAGTCAGTGTCTTAGGGCGCTCCTCACCTCACGCCAGTCCCGCGCCTCGCCTCTTCACTGCTGCTTCCTAGAGACACTTCCTTCCTACATGTATTACTTGTCCTTCACCACGACCACCACCATCACCACCACCACCATCATCAAGGCAAGGGTCATGAAGGTTTCTGCTCCCTCTTCCCTACGCTGTATCTCTTCCTCCTCCTCCTTCTCCTCCTCTCTCTCATTTCCTTCCTCTTCATTCATCGTTTCTCATCTCCTTCCTCTTCGTTTTCTTCTGGTTTCACTCTTCTTAACCTTGTTATTTTTTGTTCCTGTTTTTGTTTTCTTCTTCTTACTCTTTTTCTTCTTCTTACTCTTCTTCCTCTTCCTTCTTATCACTTTCTCCTTGTCCTTCTCATATTCTCTCTTTTTTCCTCTCTCTCTCTCTCTCTCTCTCTCTCTCTCTCTCTCTCTCTCTCTCTCTCTCTCTCTCTCTCTCTCTCTCTCTCTCTCTCTCTCTCTCTCTCTCTCTCTCTCTCTCTCTCTCTCTCTCTCTCTCACACACACACACACACACACACACACACACACACAAAATAGTTTAATCATAGATGTTTAATTTGTTTCTGCGTAATGTTTGCTCATAAAGCGTGGGGACGAGCAATTGTGTGTGTGTGTGTGTGTGTGTGTGTGTGTGTGTGTGTGTGTGTGTGTGTGTGTGTGTGTGTGTGTTTCCCCTACTTTCCTACTGACATGCGTGCAAGCACATACACAGGCATTCACTCAGGCAAAATAACTTTACTATTTATACATATGGATATAAAACATTATTTTGTGTGTGTGTGTGTGTGTGTGTGTGTGTGTGTGTGTATAAATATGCAGTGTTTGTCTCATATTGATGGAAGAGTTGAATCCACACAAACATTTGGTGCAAAGTCATCCCGCGCATTTGCACATTTTCGCCAATCATTGTCGTGTTTGCTTCCATGTTTTGTTCATAATGAAAGTTTGTTGAAGGAGTGTTTGATTTTTGAGCCATTTATTACTTACTTCCTGACGTATTTATTTGTATATTTGCTTATTCATTTATTTATCTTTTCGTTTCTAGTTCATTTATTTCTCTGCTACAGCATTAATCACTTTTCTCTTCGCGCCACATCACTTGTATTTGTTTATCTCTCTCTTTGGAAAGCTGAAAGTTTTGCAAGATAAGGAAGGCCAAACCTAACCACTGCCATTAATGAGGCGCCCGTCACTCATGTCCCACCTATCACTGGCTGACGTGGCGGCGTTTGTATGTGTGTGTGTGTGTGTGTGTGTGTGTGTGTGTGAGTGGCTCAGCTGCCTCGGGTGTGAAACATTACAGTTCCCTGAAGTGTCGTCTGTCTCATAATTGAGGAGCATGTCATCAGTGTTCCAGGAAGACACTCTCTGGAACAGACCCACACTTGTATTGACTTGGTAAGTGAAATAATGTGCGGCTGTTTTCAACTAGTGAAGTCATTTCTAATGTGACAAAGGACTGTTTTGTTTTCATTAACCTCATCACGAGGTAATGCCGTCATGGTAATTACTTCCTTGACGTAAATTGTGCGCGATGTTGTGAAATTATCGTCATTTTCCGCATGTTGTTCTGGAAATGTTCGAGCCTTCCCTGAACTGAACATTGGCACGAGTCAACCTGATGCGGTGGTGGCTGCCGGATGACTCCCCCAGTGCAAGGCTATCGCTAGTCAAGCCTTCTTTGTTTTTCTTACGCTCCAGATTAGTGAATTGTTCCCTTCCCCTTGACTTCCTTGCTGCTGCTTCGAACACTGTGAAGTCACTCAGTGGGACAACCTCAGTGTACTGCTCGTGTACTCCAATACTTTATTGAAACCAAAGTTGCTAATTGTTCGTGATGAAAAGGATAAACTGTCTTGGAAACCCGGCTAGTTGTCTGTGTGGCCTTGCAAAATTGTCGTAATGAGAGGCGAAGACGTCTCTGAATACTGGCGAGACTCGTGCATTACCTTTCCTTTCATATTTATTTCCCTTTTCTTTTGTTTCTCCTTCCTCTTTTCCCTCTCTCCTTTGCATTGTGTCCATTTCAGCTAAGCAGGTGAAAGGTAACACCTGCTCAATAGAAAACGAGGAAAAAATGACGTCACAAAGGCAATGGCAAGGATAAAAGGAAAAGAACTGAGCCAAGGAAAGAAAACAACAATAATGATAATAATAATAATAATAATAATAATAATAATAATAATAATAATAATAATAATAATAATAATAATAATAATAATAATAATAATAATAATAATAATAATAATAATAATAATAATAATAATAATAATAATAATAATAATAATAATAATAATAATAATAATAATAATAATAATAATAATAATAATAATAATAATAATAATAATAATAATAATAATAATAATAATAATAATAATAATATTAAAACGACCATGAAGAAAAATTGAACCAGAGACTCAAAGAAAAATGAAACATGAAACATAAATACGGGAACGTTTTAAGAGTGAATGACCAAAAACACACACACACACACACACACAGAGAGAGTGAGATAGAGAGAGAAAGACAGAGAGGGGGGGATTGAGGAAGGGAAACTACTTAGAGAATCTTTGAAGCAACAAATACAATATCAAGAAATACAGGACGGGGAGGAAGAGGAGGAGGAGGAGGAAGAAGAGGAGAAAGAGGAGGAAGAGGAGGAGGATTTTTTTTTTTACGGTAAGGCCTATAGCGCCTGTAGGCACACTTGAAGAGTGTATGGGAAGCGCTGTTCAGCTTCCGCCCATTAGTGGTGCAGACAATTTTATTTATAGTGGTACCCATATTAGGGTCCATATCACCGCCCAAGCTCATCTTGAGTGTAACCACCTAGAACCTGGGTATCATGGTGATATGTAGGTAACTTTAAACCACTCGACAAATGGCAAAGTCTTTTAAGGCTGTACGTGGTGGGATTCGAACCTACGCGTGGACGTCTGCTCGATCCCACGCTCACCACCTTATCCACTATGCCACCGCGGATAAATGGATTGTGAGAAAGACAAAAATACAATAAAATGAAGCCAAGGGAAGGACAAGGCAAGAAGACGAGGAGGAGGAGGAAGAGTAAGAAGAGGAAGGAGAACAAGGAAGAGGAGATGGGATGAAAAGAAAAGAAAGAAATGCAAGAAAATGGAGGGAAGAGGAGCAGGAGGAGGAAGAAAAAAATGACATGGAGGAGGAAAAAGAAAGAGGGAATGAGAAATAATATCAGAAAAGCAATAAAAAATAGAAGAAGAATAATGGAAAAGAAAAAAAAGAAAAGAAGAATTTCAGGAAAGTAAAAATGCAGAATAAAGAAAAGAAAAGAAACAGGAGGAGGAGGAAGAGGAGGAGGAGGAGGAGGAGGAGGAGAAGGGGAGGCATAATTGGAGGAATATGGAGGAAGAGGAGGAGGATTGGTGGAAGGTGAAACGGAGAAGAGGTGTCTGTCGTGTGATGGAGCGTTGTTTTCCTTTTCTTCTTCTTCCTCTTCCTCCTCCTTTTCTTCCACCTTTACCTCCTCTTTCTTCTCCTCCTCTTTCTTCTCCTCCACCTTCTTTCACCTTTGCTTCCAATTCCATTTTCCTATTTTTCCCAATTAGATCTCTCTCTCTCTCTCTCTCTCTCTCTCTCTCTCTCTCTCTCTCTCTCTCTCTCTCTCTCTCTCTCTCTCTCTCTCTCTCTCTCTCTCTCTCTCTCTCTCTCTCTCTCTCTCTCTCTCTGTCTGTCTGTCTGTCTGTCTGTCTGTCTGTCTCCCATATATTCCCAGAAAGACTAGGGTTCTGAAACGCTTTGGTCTCTCACCCTGACAGTTTCCAAGGCCACACCAATGATGAGCTGGGTTTTCCAGACTTCCTCCTGTTAGTAATAGAGAAATGTTGTCAATCTGTCACTACTCACCACCGCCATAAAAAAAAAAAAAAACAGACATCCATTACTATTCTTATCTTCTTACTATTTATTTTATCTAACATCCTTCTGTACTGGGACGCATTTTTACCGACAGTTTTTATGTGTGATAAAACCATTTTATAGATATTAGGAAGGGTGTATGGAGGTCACAAAATGGCCACAGTCTTCACTATTTTAACTCCTTCACTAGTGGGAAGCATTTTTTCTTTGTTTTGGTTATAATTAGACCATTTTATTGACATTAGGAAGGGTGTATGGAGGTCACAAGATTAATGGCCACAGTCTTCACTATATTAATGCCCCCCACATAAGTTTGTGAAGGTGTATAAAATCACCAAATAGTAACCAAAAGAATCTGGAAACGTGTCGTGGTACTGAAAGGGTTAAACTACCACCTGAACAGTAAAAACCACCACTGAAGGTCCCATGTGAACTGTGGAACTCTCTCCCTGCATGCCTCTGTATTTCCACTTTCCTATGACGTGACTTCAGTTAAGAGGGACCTTTCCGCACATTTATCCCTTCATTCTTTTATTTATTTATTTATTTATTCATTTTTCATTTATTTATTTTTTTACTTAATCTTTATTTTTCTATTTATCTATTTATTTTTTCGTGGCTAACTAACTTTCTCGGACGTGCAATGTGACTGGCAACCAAATGGGCCTTCTTTTAATTTATGTTACATTTGGCCAATTTTCCCATCTTACATACAAGAAAATATCACCTCAACCAGCAGAGTCTTTTGAATAGTGTGAAGTGACAACACTCAAGCACTCTCTGTAACACTGCCACTACTACAACTCCACTTGTGCTGGTGACGGGGCGCTCACACACTGGGAAAATGAAGGAAAGATAATAGAAACAGGATGAGAGAGAGAGAGAGAGAGAGAGAGAGAGAGAGAGAGAGAGAGAGAGAGAGAGAGAGAGATTGTTATGAAGGTGGAGTGAAGGAGAGAGAAATGAACGGAAACAAGAAGAGGAGAGGAGGGGATGGAGAAGATAAGAGAGGAGAACTGCCTCACGGTTTGCTCCAGGAGTGAGATATTGGAGGAATGTTGTGTTGTCTGCATCATTGCTCCCTCTCTCAGCCTTCCTTTCCTCCTCTCCCTCATACGCTCCGATACAAGATAACAACACGTGTAAATTAAGCCTTATTCTCTGACTCGATAAGGTTTATTTTCAAGTCTTTGGTTTGATCTGAATCACCCTTTCAAAATATATGGGAGGTGATCCGTTTTCTTTGTTTATTGGCCCTTTCTTTGTGTGTGTGTGTGTGTGTGTGTGTGTGTGTGTGTGTGTGTGTGTGTTTGTTTTCCTTTCTTTCGGTGATGGTATAAAGCGTGGATAAATGGTTGTGGTGGTGGTGGTGATGGTGGTGGTGGTGGTTTTCATTCATTGTTCATTTAGGTGTTTGCTTTCGTCTTGCTTTAGTCAGGATCCTTCGCGGGCTGGATGTGGATTTATGGGACGTGAAAGGGTACTGGACGCAACGCCTTGTAGAAGTAGTAGTATATTATAGTAGTAGTAGTAGTAGTAGTAGTAGTAGTAGTAGTAGTAGTAGTAGTAGTAGTAGTAGTAGTAGTAGTAGTAGTAGTAGTAGTAGTAGTAGTAGTAGTAGTAGTAGTAGTAGTAGTAGTAGTAGTAGTAGTAGTTGTTGTTGTTGTAGTAGTAATAGTAATAAAGTAGTAGTAGTAGTAGTAGTAGTAGTAGTAGCAGCAGTAGTAGATGTTACCGCCACCCATAAGTCTGAAGGTCCCTCCCTGAAGACTGAGCGAATAGGACACCTAACTTCTTGGAAGCTGATTTAGCAAGAGTAGAGATGTGAAATTTCCAGTTTAGATTTTTAGTGAAGGATAGACCGAGTGTGTTTAATGTAGAGGAGAGGGAAGTTGAGTGTTATTGAAGAAGAGAGGATAGTTGTCTGGAAGGTTATGTCGAGTAGATAGTTGTAGAAATTGAGTTTTTGAGGCATTGAACAAAACCAGGTTTTCTCTGCCCCAATCAGAAACAAGTGAAAGATCAGAAGTTAGGCGTCCTATAGCATCTCGCCTTGAGTCATTTAATTGTTGTTGGGTTGGCCGTCTGTTGAACGCTGTTGAATAATGCAGGGTGGTATCATCAGCATAGGAGTGGATAGGGCATTGAGTCAGATTTAGGAGATCATTGATGAATAATAGAAAGAGAGTGGGTGATAGGACAGAACCCTGTGGAACACCACTGTTGATAGTTTTAGGGAAGAACAGTGACCGTCTACTACAGCAGCAATAGAACGATCGGAAAGGAAACTGGAGATGAAGGTACAGAGAGAAGGATAGAATCCGTAGGAGGGTAGTTTAGAAATTAAAGATTTGTGCCAGACTCTATCGAAGGCTTTCGATATGTCAAGGCCGACAGCAAAGGTTTCACCGAAGTCCCTAAAAGAGGATGACCAAGATTCAGTTAGGAAAGTAAGAAGATCACCAGTAGATCTGCCTTTACGGAAACCATACTGGCAATCAGAGAGAAGGTTGTGAGCTGATAGATGCCTCATTATCTTCCTATTAAGGATAGACTCAAAGGCTTTAGAAAGGCAGGAAATCAAAGCTATAGGGCGGTAGTTAGAAGGATTGGAGTGGTCACCTTTTTAGGGACAGGTTGAATGTGAGCAAACTTCCAGCAAGAAGGATAAATAGAAGTAGAGAGACACAGATGAAAGAGTTTGACCAGGCAGTGAGCGAGTTCGGAAGCACAGTTTTGAGAACAACAGGAGGGACTCCATCCGGACCGTAAGCCTTCCGAGAATCAAGGCCAGAGAGGGCCAGGAAAACGTCTTTATAAAGAATTTTAATTTTAGGGATGAAGTAGTCAGAGGGTGGAGGAGTAGGAGGAATATGCCCAGAATCATCCAAAGTTGAGTTGGTAGCAAAGGTTTGAGCGAAGAGTTCAGCTTTAGAAAAGAAGAGACAGCTGTAGAGCCATCTGGATGAAGTAAAGGAGGGAAAGACGAAGAAGTAAAGTTGTTAGAGATATTATTGGCTAGATGCCAGAAATCTCGAGAAGAGTTAGAATTGGAAAGACTTTGACATTTTCTATTGATGAAAGAGTTTTTAGTAAGTTGGAGAATAGATTTGGCATGATTACGGGCAGAAATATATAGGGCATGAGTTTCAGCAGTTGGATGGCTACGGAACCGTTTGTGAGCCGCCTCTCTATCATTGACAGCACGAGAACAAGCAGAGTTAAACCAAGGCTTTTTAGCTTTAGAGTTAGAGAAAGTATGAGGAATGTATAGCTCCATGCCAGAGATAATCACCTCTGTTATGCGCTCGGCACAAAGAGAAGGATCTCTGACATGAAAACAATAATCATCCCAAGGGAAATCAGAATAGTACTGCCTTAGTTCCTTCCACTTAGCAGAGTTAAAATGCCAGAAGCACCTCCGCTTAGGCGGGTCCAGAGGCTGCACTGGAGTGATAGAACTGGTAACGGAAATTAGATTGTGGTCGGAGGAGCCCAACGGAGAGGAAAGTTTAACAGAGTAAGCAGAAGGGTTGGAGGTTAGGAAAAGATCAAGAATGTTGGGCGTGTCTCCAAGGCGGTCAGGAATACGGGTAGGGAACTTCACTAGCTGCTCTAGGTCATGAAGGATAGCAAAGTTGAGGGTTTGTTCACCAGGTTGGTCAGTGAAAGAAGATGAAAGCCAAAGCTGGTGGTGAACATTGAAATCCCCTAAAATGGAGATCTCAGCAAAAGGAAAGTGAGATAAGATGTGCTCCACCTTGGAAGTCAAATAGTCAAAGAATTTTACATAGTCAGAGGAATTAGGTGAGAGGTATACAGCACAGATGAATTTAGTTAGAGAGTGACATTGAAGTTTTAGCCAGATGGTAGATTGCCACAGTAAACCTCCTGGCATCTCTCCTTTGCCCTGCCATTATCGAGCTTGTCTTTACCTTTATTCGTTACTTCACTATACTCCAGTGGCGTCTTAACTTAATTTCGGCCCTTAGTATAAAAAACCTTCATGTGTTTTACTTGTGCTGGTTTTCCGGTTTCCTTATCGTGGCGCAGACCACTTTGCATGCGGCGATATTAAGAGTAGTAGAAATAGTAATAATAATAGTAGTATTGGTGGTGGTGGTGGTGGTGGTGGTGGTAAGGCATTGGTTGGCGCCATTAATTAATTTCATTCTCTCTCTCTCTCTCTCTCTCTCTCTCTCTCTCTCTCTCTCTCTCTCTCTCTCTCTCTCTCTCTGGTCATGTTCAATTCTTGTTTCTGTGTTTCCTCACTCCTTGTCCTTCACACCCTTCCCGCCGCCTTAGTAGTAGTAGTTGTAGTAGTAGTACTAGTAGTAGTAACAGTAGAAGTGGTAGTTGTTGTTGTTGTTGTTGTTGTTGTAGTATTAGTTGCTGTTGTTGTAGTCGTGGGGGTGGAGGTAGTAGTAATAGTAGTGGTAGTAGTAATAGTACTAGTAGTAGTAGTAGCAGTAGTAGTAGAAGTGATGGTGGTGGGGTTGGTAATGGTAGTGGAAGTAGCAGTAGTAGTAAAGGTGGTGGTGGTGGAGGTGGCGTTGGTGGTGATGGTAGTGGTAGTAGTAGTAGTAGTAGTAGTGATGGTGGTGGTGGTAATGGTAGTAGAAGCAGCAGTAGTAATAAAGGTGGTGGTGGTGGTGGTGGTGATGGTATTGTAAGCAGGTAATATAGTCCTTTATTTACTTCATTCTGTGCCTTACGTTGTTGATTTCTTGGATGTGTTTGTGCCTGTTTAGATTAGTGAGGCTGGTGTTCAGACTAATGAGGGGAAAGTGTGCCTTACAGAAACAATGATAGACAAATAAACATAATAATAAATAAACATAAAAGATGAACCGAACAAAACTGATCATTAATAGTAAAAGAATTGTGAGGTGAAAATGAAGCAGTCAGAAGTCAAGGTGGGAATACTGCACCACTACAACAGGCACTGCTGCTGCTGCTGCTGCTGCTGATGATGATGATGATGATAGTGCCAACACTGACAAAATGCGCCAACAATATCACAGGCACACTTAGACATTGACTTCAGTAAACACACACACACACACACACAAATAGTCTTCGCTCTCTCTCTTATCTCTCTCCCCTCTTCTCTTCCCCTCTCCCTCTCCTCCCTCTCCCTCTCTCCCACTCTCTCCCGCTTCCTCTCGCTCTCCCTCTTCCTGATTCATCATCAAAACAGACGAGACGCTTTCCTATTCAGTACTTTCCTTTTTCCTGTTCTAATCCATTACTCTCCTTCCTTCCTTCCTTCCTTCCTTCCTTCCTTCCATTGCGTCATAATACTTTTCTTTATTTTGTTTCTTTGTTTTGAAGAAGCAAGGAAGGAAGAAAGGAAGGAAAGAAGTAAGGAAGGAAGAATATGTTAGCTAAGGGAAATAGGAGAGAGAGAGAGAGAGAGAGAGAGAGAGAGAGAGAGAGAGAGAGAGAGAGAGAGAGAGAGAGAGAATGTTAGACAGGAAATTATCTTGAATGAGTGGTGGAAATGATCAGGAACTACTCAACTGTTACATGTATTGAAAGGGAACCGTGATATATATATATATATATATATATATATATATATATATATATATATATATATATATATATATATATATATATATATATATATATATATATATATATATATATATATATATATATATATATATATATATATATATATATATATATATATATATATATATATATATATATATATATATATATATATATATATATATATCCTCGATGATGATAAAAGTGAATGTTGTGGTGGTTGAGCCCCTGAGTCCCTCCCTCCCCTGGATGCAGCAGTGGTTGTTGTTTTAGGCATTATTGTTGCACCAGTGTTCTTGTGTTGTTCTTGTGTGTTGTTCAGCTTCCGCCCATTAGTGGCGCAGGCAATTTTATTTATAGTGGTACCCATATTAAGGCCCATATCACCGCCCAAGCTCATCTTGAGTGTAACCACCTAGAACCTGGGTATCATGGTGACATGTAGGTAACTTTAAACCACTCGACAAAT